>NC_077230.1:68056277-68356277 GCF_027887165.1 Monodelphis domestica
ACTTTGCTTCTAGGTCTGATGCCAGGTGGTACGATTTAAAGGCATCAGAAGGAAATGTCCTGCTCTCAAAAATAGTTCCCACATCATTCATTCTTTTTGGGTTAAGATGCTGACGGTAACATAAAGCCACTGAGTAAGGAAGGGCAGCTAAATGAGCTTCTCCATTGCTGGGATTGTGTTCTACAAGGGAGGAAGGGGAGGCTGAAGGGAAGAAATGTATACCTTAGTTTTATCTGGCAGTGGCCTTCCTTGGAGAATGGGAATGTGTCTAAAAGGATGTGAGACTGGCTTCTTTTTGGTATCTGGACTTGAAGCCACAATGGGCTTTTCTTTTTCTCACAGTGAGATTTATGCCATCAAAAAGCAAATAGAAAACCTTAGCCTCTAGACCTTTTGGAACAACACTTTCACTATATTAAAATTGCATATATATCTGCCTATATCATATTCAAGATTTATTCAACCTAAATATTTTCCAGATTTTTGTGAAATTCCAGGAGGTAACATCTCTTCATACGAATAAGCCTCTCTTATTTGCTTTGAGCTGAGGACAGTCTGAGTGAGAACTCGTTTACCATTCCATCTTCGAATATTTCAGTATTGAGAGGCTAGAGCAAAAGATATTCATATTAGTAAAGCACTGCTCCATCAAATGACTATCATTTACTGTGGCTAATCCAAACTTTGCCTTCTCCATCAATTCAAAAAAACAACAGCATGAACAGAAGACAGAATAATTGCAAGAAGGGTAGACTTTGAATTATAAGAGCAATTGGTATCAATACTTTACTTAATAGAATGCTTGAAAAGATTAAAATGTCATACTTTGGGGTTCAATCCAAATTTGCTTTTAATTATGTTATCTTCAAGTTGGCACACACATGATGCTGTTTTGACTGGAAAGCATCAATTTAGACCAGATTCTATCATTGTCATTATCATCAAAAAACATTTTTGAAGCACGCATTCATGCATTTTCCTACAGCCCTGAGCTAAGTTCTATACAAAGCAAAGGTGATAGATAAGAATTCTTGCCCACTAAGAAATTACAACAGAACACACTAAAGTAGCACCAAAGAAAAAGACAGGCACTAACCAACTACACATGTTAAATATACAACTAACATATTAGCTATTGGAATGTGCTTCACACAGTGCCTGGCACATAGTAGGTGGAATGCAAATGGTAGCTGTTATTATTATTATTGCTAAGGAGAAGCAGTGGAGTAAGTCAGTAATGAATGGAAGGCAGAAATTTCATGGAGGAAGTGAGATTTCAGGAGGAATTGGACAGAAGGGAGAAATCTTGGTGAGTTGGTAAAAAGGATGAAAGAGCAACAGATTTTATTTTTAGTTGAAGGATCCCTAAAATATGGTCTAGCTCCATTTCTTCGTTTTGCGGATGAGAAAATCCAGAAAAATAAGGCGAGTCATTCAGGATCATACAACCGAGTAGACAGAAGAGCTAGGACTAGAATGCCAGTCTCCTTCCTTCTAGCCCAGTGCTCACTCCAGGGTACCAGAATACCTCAGTGCTAGAGGTATGGTGGGTGGCTGATCCAAGATGCCAACAAGTGCGAGTTACTTTTGAATCTGTCAGACAATCAAGAAAGGGGAAAGGCAAACACTGAGGGGGACAAAGAAGGGCACAGTAGCAAAGTTGTGGGCTGGGAGTCAAGAAGCTGTTGTCCAGATCCTATTTCTGATGCTGGTTGGATGGGTGACTTTGGGCAAGTTACTTCTATGAACAAGTTAAATCCCTTTCACTAAATTTCAATGATAAAGCACTTCTTTGGAGTGCAAAGCATTTTCTAGGGAGATTGTATAGCTAAGGAAATGCTTTCAATGGGAAAAGCCATTAACCCTTTAAGACATGAAGGGTGGACAGCTTATGCCTAGAGCTGGATGGGATGGGACAAGGCCTGAGAGGCCAACTTCTCCAACCCCTTCATTTTTGAATGAGGAAAAACAGGCCCAAGAAAGTTGTTAGTGACCTGCCAGAAGTCATGGGGCTAGAAAACAGAATTAAAACTTGGATGCAGGATCTCCATCTTCCACTGCCCTGCCCTGCCACTCTTTTGGTCGGGGAGTACCTCAAAGAAATAAATCAGGATTTTCTCTTGCAGGATAGGATTAGACTTTTTATTTTTCCTTCCTCCATTGGTGCCTTCATTCTTCTCCCACATTCTCCTGGACCTAATTTACAAAAGAAGAATCACTCCATTTCCTCAACTCCCCACCTCTTAGCCAGATGACTTTCCTTTCTATATTCCCCCACGACCACTTCACTTCTTTTTCCTTTGTCTCACCTCCCATCAAGGATGCAGGTCTCTTGGGGGATGGTTTCGGTCAGGTTTGGATGGGATGATTCATGATGTCAACTTGAAAATAAAGAAGTCTACCAAAGATACAACAAAGGTCTTTAATGATGGCAGAAAAACTGCAGTTCCAGGTCACTTCACAACAGTGGAGTGCCCATTCTGAGATCTGAAGGAGTGGGTTTAAACAAACCCAAGATCCAGTTGTGCTTATCAGGCACTGATTGCAAGAAGGCAACATGCAGACAAAGCCTATAAGACATATCGCATACATATGCCAAGCAGAAGGATTTTAGAAAAATCTGGACTTGTATGAACTGATATAAAAGTGAAGTGAGCAGAACCAAAAGAACATTGTACACAGTAACAGCAATATTACTTGATGAACAATTGTGAATGACCTCGTTATTCTCAGCAATGCAGGGATCCAAGACAATCCCAAAGATTTAAGATGAAAAATGTCATCTGCCCTCTGGGAAAGAACTGATGGAGTCTGAAGGCGGACTAAAACACACGATATTTCATTTTCTTTCTTCTTTTTTTATTTGAGATTTCTTTCACATAATGACTAATATGGACATGTTTTACATGATTACCTATATAAAATTTATATTGTATTATTACTTACCCTCTCAGGAAGGGGGAGGGAAGGGAAGAAGCAAGAGAAGGGAGAGAATTTGGAACTCAAATAAAAAAAAGAATGTTAAAACAATTTTACATGTAATAGGCGAAAAATAAAATCTTATTTAAAAGTAAACACACCAAAGATCCCTTGTAAGATGTAACCAAAGAGATAACTTTGTTCAGTGACCTCTGATTATTGATCCCAAGCAAGGAATAAAACAGAGACATAAAAGTCTTTATCACTGTCATGGAGGATGTGGAGTCTAAATTGAAGATGGATTCCCTACATCAGGGTTTCTTAGTCTAGGCTTTGTGACATTTAAACATTTTCTTTTGAAAACAGTATTTCAATATAATTGGTTTTCTTTATAATATTGTTTATTTTATGCATTTAAAAACATTATTTTGAGAAGTGGACCACAAGCTTCACCAGATTGGCAAAGGAGTCCATGACACAGAAACTATTCTGGAAAGCAATTTGAAATTATGTACAAGGAAGTTAGATGGGAAGTTCATTGAGTTAGTAAATTAGTAATGTATCTGGGACAGACAGTGATTAAACAGTGAGATGGGCCCAGGATTGAATGGAAGAGGAGGCCTAATTGCATTTGGGAAATTGTCCAGGAATTTTAGTGATTCCTAGGCTGTTCTTTGACACAAGAATCTTTCTTTTTATTCCCATTATTCTCCCAGCTGGTCCACCAAACCCTCAGCCCTTCCCCAAACTGACAGGTGGATAGTGGACAGGAAAAGAACCTTTGTCTCCTTCATTTATTAACTTAATTCTATTAAAAAGGAAGACATTCTTTGGGATTCCCAAGGATAAAGGAAATACAAAAAGCAGCAGACTAGATGGTTTCTGACACATCTCAGACAAAGGAATACAGAGTAATTCTCCCTAATATATAGGAATTAATACTGTATATGAAAAATAAATTCTCACAAGTAGTACCTATCTCACCAGGTTATTGTGAAATTTTAGAGAGAGAGAAATAGATATACATATATTTGAAAATCACAGAAATGCTAGCTATTATTATGTCATATAGATATATAAAGAGTTGAAGTATGCATGAATGAATTCTATAAGTTATTGAGGGAAGGTGGATGCTTGGCATGACCTTTATTTTTTTTTTTAAACCTTTACCTTCCAGCTCAGAATCAATACTGAGAGTGAACTCAGGACCTCCCATCTCTAGGTCAGTTCTCAACCCACTAAGCCATCTAGCTGCCCCTTGGCCCAACTGTTTGACAGTCACATCCTCTCATTGGTCACATGATAGGATCATGTGTTGGATGGCTCACTAATGTGACCTCTTCTGATGTTTCATGTCCTTACGCTGTGGTAATGGTAGTGAACAGGAGAGATGCTAATGTCAGGGGACTCTCTGAGGACAGATTAGCAAGAGACCATTGAGAGAAGGTAGAAAAGGCAGTAACAAACATACTTATGCTCAAGTTCCTAGTAAAAGATCCTCATTGAATGAACCAAAGCCAGAATGCCCGGTTTGGGTGTGACCATGTCGCTGGGAAGTCCACTAAGGGAGCCTGTTTTCCATTTTGAGGTTCAGTTTTTAATGACAATCGTACAAGAATACATTTCCGTGTTCTTCAATCTGTTTCAAAGGACACTTAGGAACACCCAAGGTCAACACACAATATTTTCTTCTGTTCCAGCTTGCTACCTCATATCCTTCCACTGTGAGAGTAGCCACAGGGCTTTGCTCTTATTATTGGGTGTAACTGTGACACTAAGGGAGTCATGCCGAAATTAGAGCATCCCATTGGGTATCATTTAAATGTTGCTTCTTGTAGGGAAAAGCAAGGTCAGGATGGAAATGCCAGTAGCAAAAAGTATTTGTATTGCAGGCTTGGGTTCATTACTTAGCTTTCATTTCAATCATGACATTATAGCCCTGATGATATTGAAGGCTTGTATTCAGTACCGATGAGATAAATGTTGAAATATATTTTGAGTTTGCCAGATAAAAAATCCTTGACAAACACCAGGTTCCAGATTTGGATATATGAGTTGGTGGGTATATATAAAAAAAAAATCCCCCAAAGGACACATACTTTATAGCTCCAGGCCATTTTTGACTCAAGTCTAGGATATTTTAAATTTCACTATAATTTTTGTTTATTATTAATATTCTTTTTCATCTTAGGTATATTAACAGTTATTAACAAGCACATTAACTTAATAGGCACACATGTGGATATATACATATACACACGAAAGAGAAAGAGGGAAAGAGACAGAGAGAAAAGACAGAGACGAACAGACAGAAAGACAGACCACTGCAGGAAGAAGACTGGGCTGGGAGCCAGAAGATTAAAGTTCCAAATCTGGCTCCACCATTCAATAAATGACCTTCAGAAAATTCCTCAACCTTTTTGAATTTGAGTTTCCTCATCTGTTAATTCAGTATGACCACATCTGTCTTAACTACCTCATGAAGGCATTAAAATAATAGATGCATGTGAAAGTATTTTGGGAAAAAAATTGGGGTGGGGAGGCAGAGAGGGTCTCTGGCCTCATAAAATCATTGAGTAGGGAATTTATAGTATAGAAACTCCCTCCACCAATGCAAAAGAGTAACTAATCTGTAACTTAAAATTGTTCATTGCTGGAGGCACTGAAAGAAAAGTTATTTATCCAAGACCAGCTGGCTAGTAAGCTTCAGATTCTGGAATTTAACCAGATCTTCCAAGTTCTCTCTTAGATACTATATTATATGCTGCCTTTCATTGAAGAGTAAGATATTATATGTATATATATATTTACATGTATATATTGGATATCCATATATTATTAGCCAATATAAAATTTTACTAATACCTATGTCAAACTATTTTTAAATTTATTTTTCAAACAAAAAATTGGAATTAATATAGTTTAGGTAAAAATAATTAGATATGAGGATTCAATTCTTATACCCAAGTGAGAAAGTATTATTAATCCAAAATAAATCAGAAAAAACAAAAACCTTACACTCAAGGTCTTTCTTCAAGACCAAAGAGAATTGCGATCATGCCTGTGACTATAGCTCACATATGAACACATTTATACATACATAGGTATACTGTAACAAGGGAATCACTTTAAAAGACTGATATATATTAATTTAAGGTCGCCAAGGAATCAGCTATGTAATTCCTAAATGAAAAACTCAAGTCAGCCGTCAGCCTTTTTTGGAGTTTAATTACAATAGGAGCAAGAAAGGAATTAGAGATATATATAGAGTGAGAAAAGGGAGAGAAGGGAATAGGGCTTAAATACCCCTTCTGTTTAGGCTGGGCCAAACGGCCCAAGCCCTTAGATAGCTGGGGCAAAGAAAAGAGATCAGTCCCTATTACTCACGTGTCCAAAAAATGGAGAAACAGTCTCAGAGGCCCCCACCTTCAGCTTCCTTCAGAGCAAGCTTCCTCAGAGCCCAGGAACCACACCGCTCAAAAACTCAATCCCCTTCCCCGAGTCTCCAGACCCTCCTATCTTTAAGGACACCATCCAAGTTGCCTCCCCTCAGTCCTCACATCTACCAATCACTCTTCATCAATTTCCCTGTCAATGGAGGCTCTCGCTTAACCCAGGACCGCCCAGAGGTTTCTGGCTTTTGCACATGTCTGTTGAAGGTCATATTTTTCAAATGATTAAATCTATACTCCTTTGCTACAGCCCTTTCTAAATCCTGTTAACTTGAGTATGGTAGAGATTGGAATAATTAAATTTTGATCTAGGCTGCAGCCCTTACTCAATCCTATTAGGACTGAATAGGGTGGAGATTGATTCCAAGTATCTCCATTGTATCAATTCTAAATCAATCAAGACTCAAAGAAATTCCTGTTCTATGCTTAAGCATAGGTCAAAGTCCTTTCCATTGTTCAGCAAAGGGTTTCTGTCCTAAAGTAATCTTAAGAAGGGAAGAGAAGGAACCTCCCATGCCAATGGAGTTCCCATTCCAATAGACTATCAGTAAGAAATTTTCCAAGTATGAAATATCCCAATGGTGAAATTTCCAACATTTTTAAGTCTAAGGAATTTTGAGGTTTACAATCCCCCCTGATGATCATTGGGAGACTAGTCTCCCCATTGATCATTTAATATAATCATTTTGTAGTTCTAAATTCACTTCTAACTAAAGAAATATTCAATTTTCTAGAAGAAATTAGAATAGTGAGAGAGGAAATAGAAAAGAAAAGAAAGCAAAACCAATGTTTGCTAGGCGCATTGACAGAAAGCCAAATTAGGGGCAGTCCCTTTTGGCATAAATGTTACAATAAATGTTCAATCAAAAGTTCAGTCCAATCAATCACATCCAAAGTTCATTCTTGATCTTCTTGATGAAGTGTAGGTTTTTGGCATCTTTCTGCAACAGTTCATTCTCTGGATATAAAAGTTTCAAGCTTCTTTCTTGAAGATCTTTTCTCGAACAAAATCAAAATCCTTGAAATTTTTTTTTTATAACAGTAAAATCTTAAACAAAAGTCTTGGATTTTTATAAAAATACAATCTCAAACAAAAAAAAATTCAAAAATTCTTAGATTTTAAATTAAAATACAATCCCCCCTGAAGTAAGTATTAAAAAAAAATATATCAAGTTTAGCTCAGAATGCAATGTTCAGTTATGGGGGTGTATGTGTCAATTATCAAAAGAATAGAAAAATAATCAAAAACATAAGAAAAATTCAAAATAGGCCTTGTATAGGTCCAGTTTAAAGTAATTTCTATCCCACAAGTATTTAGGACAGAATGCAGTAATATTTCACTTAGCCATTTGTAGCCAAGACTACAGGAAGTTGCCATAATATAAGAAGAAAAGAATTAGAATTCTATTTTGATGGGGAAATGTCATTCCCTTGTCTGATTTTTCCTCAGGGATATAGGGAGCCAGCATGATAGTCAAGCTTTTTACTTGTTTGAGTACTTCGAAAAGAGTGTAGATACAAGGAAGTCCTACGACTTAAACATAAGTTAAGCGTCGCAACCTCGAGTCTCACTTTAATATTTCTTGTGTGCTCTATTGGCACTATTCAGGTTTAGTCTGTGCTCCTTGTTTTTATCCCTTTTCCTGGAATCAGACACAAACATTAATCACAGTCCTATAATATTTTATCAATAAATGGCAGGTTCCCATAGTTTAAAGCTTTTAGGCATATATTGATATTATAGCAAGAGTATATATATTAACTTGTATTACTGCAGGGAAAAAATATTAATATTAATTATGTGTACCTTCAGTACAAAAAATGAGAAAAAAAATCAAATATTCTGATAAAAAATAAAAGAAATAAGAAAAAATAAGAAAAAAATCAGTAATTCAATATATTCTTGAAAAAAAAACATCCATTTGTCTATGGATTATTATCTCCAATTCATATGATAAGATAGAGTCACAATTCATATGATAGGATAGAGTCAATCAGTCTCAGCAGAAGATGCTTTCTTCACATGTGAGCAGTGAATCCAAGAGTCTCTTTCTCCAATCTTTATAGATGTTGGAGTAGTTAATAATATTTGGAATGGTCCTTCCCATGAAGGTTCAGTTGCTCCAGTTCGCTTGAAATTCTTGATATAAACTTTATCTCCTGGGTTCAGGTCATGCAGAGAAAAGTCTAATGGTCCAGCTTGTACTGCAGCTCCGGATTCATGAAGTTCACGTAGTTTGTGCTGTAACTCCTGTATATAGGAAGCAATAGTAATATCTCCCCCTAATAGCGATGTATAAGCCGGGGAGAAAGGCTTAGTCTGTATAGGCGGATGTCCAAAAAGCATCTCAAATGGTGAAATATGTAAGTCTCCTCTAGGCCTGCTTCTAAGATAAAATAGGGCCAGAGGGAGAATTTCAGGCCATTTTAAATGGGTCTCAGTGCATAATTTGCCAATCATAGTCTTAAGTTCTTTATTCATCCTCTCCACTTGGCCTGAGCTCTGGGGGTGATATGGAACATGGAATTTTGGAGTTATCCCCAAACAAGAATATATTTGGTTTAAGACAGAATCGGTAAAATGACTCCCTCTATCGGAGTCAATACGTGCTGGTAGGCCAAAACGAGGAATAATTTCTTTTAAAAGTATCTTTGCAACAAAATCTGCTGTGGCTCGGGTCGTAGGAAATGCTTCCGGCCATCTGGTTAGTTGATCTACAATTACTAGACAAAATTTATAACGTCCAGCCTTTGGCATTGTTATGAAATCTATCTGTAGGTGTTCAAAAGGTGTGTAAGCCAGAGGACGTCCCCCAAAGGCTTTTCCACGATATGCATGTTGGTTATATGCCTGGCAAATAGGGCAGGCTGAACATACTTTAGAGGCTACAGTAGTTATACCAGGGGCTATCCATACTCTCTTGACAGAGTCCACGATGCCCTGGGTGCCAAAATGACCATTTTTATGAATAGATTGGCAAATTTGGTTATAGAAACTTCTAGGGAGCAGGGGTTTTCCTTCAGGTGACACCCATACTCCATTAATTTGTTTTGCTTTAAATTTTTGTTTCCATTTTTCCACTTCCTTTTCATTATAGGAGAGTGATAAATTTAAATTATCAGTGGTTGTTAATGTTAAAATTAATCCAGGTCCTTCTATGGCTGCTAGTTTTGCAGCGGCATCTGCTCGGTCATTTCCTCTAGAGACAGGGTCAGAGCCACCTGTATGGGCAGAGCAATGAACTACAGCTAGGGCTTTAGGCAGTTTGAGAGCAGAAAGAACTTCATTAATAATTTCTGCATTAGCTATGGATTTTCCAGCTGAGGTTAAAAATCCTCTTTGGAGCCATAGCATCCCGACTGAGTGACAAATGCCGAAAGCATATCTAGAATCTGTATAAATTGTTGCCTTTTTATCCTTGGCAATTATACAAGCTTGTTTTAGAGCTATGAGTTCTGCTCCTTGAGCGCTAATGTTAGAAGGTAGTGAAGCTGACCATTCAGTGGCAAATTCTGAGACTACGGCAGCTCCAGTGTAACGTATGCCATCCCTCATAAAAGAGGAACCATCGGTAAATAAAATCAGATCTGCATTGTCTAAGGGAGTGTCCAAGAGATTATCTCGAGGCTTTTCTGCCATGGACACTAATGTTTCACAATTGTGTAATGGTTCTCCTGAAGTGGGTAAATCTGGAAGCAAGGTGGCAGGGTTAAGAGTTGAACAGCGTTTCAAGGTAATATTTTCACTATTTAATAAGGTTATTTCATACCTTGTAATTCTCTGATCCGAGAATGCCTGTGTTCTATGTTTTACCAATAATGCTTCAATCTCATGTGGGCACATTATTGTTAATGGACATCCCAATACTAAATCAACGGTTTTTGTTACTAGTAAGGCTGTAGCAGCTACTCCTCTAAGGCATGGTGGTGCTCCTGCTGCTACTGGGTCTAGTTGGGCAGAATAATAAGCAATTGGGCGCTGAGAAGGTCCCAAAGTCTGAGTTAACACACCAGAGGCTACTCCTCTTCGCTCATGCACATATAAAGTAAATGGCTTGTTGTAATCTGGGATGCCTAGAGCAGGGGCAGACATGATAGCCTTTTTCAGATCTGTTAGAGCTGACAAGTGTTCAGGCTCTAATTTGAGGGGTTCAGGAACCGAATCCTTTGTTAATGCTATAAGGGGTTTAGTGATTTCCCCATAGCAAGGAATCCATTGTCTACAAAACCCTGTTGCTCCTAAAATTGCTCTCAGCTGTTTCTTAGTGGTAGGAGCACTCAATTTTTGAATGTTCTCAATTCGTTTTGGAGAAATATAACGAGCACCCGCAGTCAAGATGAATCCCAAATATTCTACTTTTTGGAGACACCATTGAACTTTATCCTTAGAGATTTTATGTCCTCTTTTGTGCAATTCCAAAAGAAGGTGTTTGCTATCTTCTTGACATGTTTCTGCATCTGTTGAAGCCAAGAGTAGATCATCTACATATTTGATTAATTTGCTATTTTTAAATGTTATATTGTCTGTGTCTTGGCTCAAAATTTGCTCAAATAAGCTCGGACTTTCGACATAACCCTGTGGCAGCCGACACCAGGTATATTGTGAGCCCTTCCAGGTGAAAGCAAAAATATGCCTGGAGTTTTCATGTATTGGTATGGAAAAGAAAGCTGAACACAAGTCTACTACTGTAAAGTATGTAGCTGTGCTAGGAATAGATGAAATAATAGTATGTATGTTAGAAACTACGGAGTGTCTCTTTATAACGTGATTATTCACTGCCCTTAGATCCTGTACGAATCTATAGATGTGTTTGCCATCGGGTCCTTTTTTTGGTTTTTTAATTGGCAGGATGGGCGTGTTGTATTCAGATTTGCAAGGGATGATTATTCCCTGTTCTATTAATGAGTTAATAACTGGTGTAATACCCTCAATTGCCTCCTTTGAGAGGGGATACTGAGGGATAGAAGGAGGTGGGCTAGATTTAGTTTTTATCTGCACAGGAACAGCAGATTTGAGTAAGCCTACGTCAGAAGAAGATGTGGCCCAAAGAGACTCCGGTATATCTTTAGGTATTTCAAAAATGGAAGGTTCTTTTGCCTCCTGGTTTTCCGAGAGAAGTACAGGGAGTAAATTTAAAGATTCCTCTGGTACTTCTAATGATAATGAGCCATCTGGGGAGCAGGTTATTGTGGCTCTGAGTTTGCATAGAAGGTCCCTCCCCAGCAAATTTAAAGGGGAGTCAGGCATCAAAAGGAAGGAGTGTTGTACCTCTAGGGGTCCTACAGACACCATTCTAGGAGGAAGTCTTTTAACTCTTTGGGTTATTCCTGATACTCCCATTACATTCTCTGAGCCAATAGAATAACATTGTAAATCAGGTGTTCTCTTTAATACAGACCAGGAAGCTCCGGTGTCTAATAGACAATCATAATAGGTGTTACCCACTTTTAAGGTAACATGGGGTTCATTAGTATGGGGAGGGCAGTGGATAGGGACAACGGGTAGTAGGACATCAGGGTCTGGGAAATCAAAGGTTGTATCCTCTGATTCCTGTGCCCCAGCCCCCCCCGGGCACCATCATTGTGTTTGGGATATTCCTTGGGCACCCCCCTGAAGGGCACCTCTCTGAGGGTCATTAGTACCTCGAGTAATTTTTGGACGAGCGCCATTTCTCATATATTGTTGAGTATTATCATTAAAATTTTCTTCAATTTGAGCATTGTCATTAAATTCCCAATTCCTATTTCTATAATTCTGGTTTCTAAAGTTCTTATTTCTATATTCATTATAGTTATTTCCATAGTCATTATTATAATTTCTAGAATTCTGGTTTCTATAACCATTATCATAATTTCTATAGTTATTATTTCTAAAACCATTATTAAACTGTGTATTCCTTCCAAACATCTTAAGAAAGGTTCTACATTCCATCATTTTGTGGCCCTTCTTCTCACAGAAGTGGCAAGTAATGGATTGATAATTGGATTTCTGGAGAGGGGCAATTGTCGTTGGTTCATTATCATGCCCACTTTCTAATTTAGTTATCCTATCTATTACACATCTCATTTTTTTCTTCATTTCCTCCATGTCATCATTATTTTCTTTCTCCTTTTCTTCGTTTCCCTTAAAAACATATATAGCTGTTTTTCGCAATTCTTCAAGGTCCATATCTGACCATCTTGGGCATTGTGTTTTAAAATAATTTTTAATTACTTTGCAACAATTGTTTACAAAGATTCTTCTAACTTGTCTTAAACTATTCTCTTTATTTAAGTCCCAATCTAAGTATCTGTCCCCAAACTCGATAATTCTGTCCATAAATCTGGAGGGTGTTTCGTTTTCCTTTTGCTTAATTTTTTCCAGTTCCATCCACTTATCTGTACTGTCCGCACATTCCTTCATGGCCGTGAGGATGGCCTCTCTACAACGGTATAGTTGTAGATAGTCCTCAGGATTATTATAGTCCCATTCGGGATCCTGAGATGGCCAATGTGCTGCATTACGCCCCCGGGTTTTGTTGACATGAGCAATTATTTTATTTTTTTCACGTTCACTTAAAAAAGCCTGTAGTAAGCTCTCAACGTCCTTGTAAGACGGATTATATTGAAAAAATATGTCTCCCATCTTTTTTGTTACTAGAAAAGGATCTTGTTCATATGTGGGGATATTTCGTGTAAATTCATTTATTTCTTGGGGAGTAAACGGTATCCTATGTCTTAAAGTCACCACATCCCCATTTCGTCCTATTTCAGGTACTTCTCTTAGAGGAAACAGGCCTCTAGTTGAATTTTGCACCTGTGGGTCAGTTTGACAAGGACAGGTTTCTCTAGGAGGACAAGATCTCCCTTGCATTGGAATTTGGTTTTCTGTAGGAGAAGGAACATGAGAAGCTGGGATTGCAGGGGAAGGGTTTTGGGGATTAAATTCAGACAAGATTTGCACTGCACGAGAGAAGCAGTCTGTTAACTGGGCTATAGGGAAGGTGTTTTCCATCTCTATTTCAGGGAAGGAAATTTCCTCATTCAAAGGTTCAGAAACAGGTCTGTTTCTGGTAGAGTGGGTGTTTGCCCATTGATCCTGTAAGAAACATTTTAGATCTTCTAATTGGGCTTGCATTTTATCCTCAATTTTTCCTATTTTATCTTCCATATCTCCCATTTTATCCTCAATATTTCCTATTTTATTCTCAATATTTCCTATTTTATCCTCAAGTTTTTCTATTTTATTCTCAATATTTCCTATTTTATCCTCAATTTTTTCTATTGTATCCTCAATTTTTTCTATTGTATCCTCAATTTTTTCTATTTTATCCTCAATATTTTCTATTTTATCCTCATTTTGTTTTATTTTATCCTCATTTTGTTTTATTTTATCCTCATTTTGTTTTATTTTATCCTCATTTTGTTTTATTTTATCCTCAATATTTTTTATTTTTTCATCTCTAAATATAGTATTGAGGAGTACAAAAATGACAGTACCTATTAATATAAAAATTTGGAGGTATCCTTCATTCCTCAATGCCCCTACTTCTTCAGCTGCCATATAATTGTCAAAGAATGTAGTACTCATTTTTATATGTATATTTTGTAATTTCACAAAACACGTGGGGAGCAGGGCAAAGCAACAAACTTTCCACAGGGTTTTTTTTTTTTTTTTAATCCAGGAAGTTGTTCCTTAAGGGAAAGGATATTTAGAAACAGTTCTTCCAGCCAGGACTTTAGAGTCCTGTTGCTGAGATTTAAAAACAGCTGTTTTCTGTCTATCAGAGTCACACAGCTGGGAAGTATCTGAGGTCCGATTTGAACCCAGGACCTTCTGTCTCTAGGCCTGGCTCTCAATCCGCTGAGCTACCCAGCTGTCCCTTAAGATTAAAGGGAAGAAAAAGAAAAAAACTGCTGATTCCAATTTAACTTAAGGAGAAAAGAGAAAAAGTTTTTTATACTCACGTGTTCTAGCAGCTGTGTCTTTAAGCCGAGTTTTTTGTTAAAAAAAAGGACTAAGTGGTGAAACAGTATAGTAAAAAGGCAAGGAATTTCAAAAGTTTTATTGAGAGGATTCTTTAGACTCCCGTGTGGTCAGCCACAATGTAACAAGGGAATCACTTTAAAAGACTGATATATATTAATTTAAGGTCGCCAAGGAATCAGCTATGTAATTCCTAAATGAAAAACTCAAGTCAGCCGTCAGCCTTTTTTGGAGTTTAATTACAATAGGAGCAAGAAAGGAATTAGAGATATATATAGAGTGAGAAAAGGGAGAGAAGGGAATAGGGCTTAAATACCCCTTCTGTTTAGGCTGGGCCAAACGGCCCAAGCCCTTAGATAGCTGGGGCAAAGAAAAGAGATCAGTCCCTATTACTCACGTGTCCAAAAAATGGAGAAACAGTCTCAGAGGCCCCCACCTTCAGCTTCCTTCA
The DNA here is from genome assembly GCF_027887165.1 of Monodelphis domestica. Classification (NCBI taxonomy): domain Eukaryota; kingdom Metazoa; phylum Chordata; class Mammalia; order Didelphimorphia; family Didelphidae; genus Monodelphis; species Monodelphis domestica. The sequence goes on from NC_077230.1 coordinate 68,071,066, forward strand.
GAGCAAGCTTCCTCAGAGCCCAGGAACCACACCGCTCAAAAACTCAATCCCCTTCCCCGAGTCTCCAGACCCTCCTATCTTTAAGGACACCATCCAAGTTGCCTCCCCTCAGTCCTCACATCTACCAATCACTCTTCATCAATTTCCCTGTCAATGGAGGCTCTCGCTTAACCCAGGACCGCCCAGAGGTTTCTGGCTTTTGCACATGTCTGTTGAAGGTCATATTTTTCAAATGATTAAATCTATACTCCTTTGCTACAGCCCTTTCTAAATCCTGTTAACTTGAGTATGGTAGAGATTGGAATAATTAAATTTTGATCTAGGCTGCAGCCCTTACTCAATCCTATTAGGACTGAATAGGGTGGAGATTGATTCCAAGTATCTCCATTGTATCAATTCTAAATCAATCAAGACTCAAAGAAATTCCTGTTCTATGCTTAAGCATAGGTCAAAGTCCTTTCCATTGTTCAGCAAAGGGTTTCTGTCCTAAAGTAATCTTAAGAAGGGAAGAGAAGGAACCTCCCATGCCAATGGAGTTCCCATTCCAATAGACTATCAGTAAGAAATTTTCCAAGTATGAAATATCCCAATGGTGAAATTTCCAACATTTTTAAGTCTAAGGAATTTTGAGGTTTACAATACACAGCACATTTGTATGTGAACTCTTATAAATTCCATATGAGACAGATTCCAAAATACTTTCCTTTTCCACTCTTGTGAAGCAGGTAGTCCAAACCACAGCATCCTTATTTTGTAGTTCAGGAAACAGAAAGTCTTCTTAGGAGGAGGCAGTATGGCTTAGCAGACAGAGCACTGGATATTGGCTTATATTCAGCTTTATACCTTTTAGCTATGTGACTTTGGACATTTAATTGTTTTTATTTCATTTGCAGAATAAATACTTTCTGTATTATTTGTCTCACAGATTTATTGTGAGCAGTTACTATTATTTGCCCCAGATCATGTAGCTCATAAATGGTTGACATGGGACTTGAATTCTGGTCCTCTAACTTTAAGTCAAACTATCTTTCTAAAGGTCTCTGTGCGTAGAAGTTCCAGATTTGTATCTAGCATAAAATTAACGGGCCAAATTCACAAGCACTGCAGGCAAAAGTGATTTTCATTTCAAAAGGCCAAGCTAAAGATAGTCTCCCCCCCCCCCCCATAATGGTTATTTCTAAAGTATAGAAAAAATAGCTAAATAAGGCTAACTATTTTTGAACTTATAAAATGAGGTTGTGGTAATGGAATACTTTGTGTCAGATCTTAGTAGATAAGCCCTGGAAAAACTGGTTTTCCCCTGAATTTGAAAGAAAGGTACCACCAATAATTCATTGTCACTATTTCTTGCAGATTCCTAGTATATCCCATCTGCTAAGCAACAGGCACGAAAACACCTGCTGTGCCAATGACTCCCTGTATGAATCTGGAGAGGGCATTTCAGTTCAGTCAATAATTTGTTTTTTCACTTGGAAAAAAGGAGTAACTACAAAAGGTTTATAGTTATATGTGGTGAATGCCAGGTCTTAGAAACCAAAACTTACCTATTTGTATCCCCAGGCTTAAGATGATTCTTTACATAAAGAACTTGATAAATGTTTTTTTTTTTATTCATTCATTCATTTTTTTCAAATGCCAGATTTATCTCACTCTGTTCACTATCAAACTGACATCCACATCACAGAATTATCTATACTTATTCACCCAACATGTTTCTATTTTAGTAATAAAATGAAATACATTCTGAAGCCATGGAAATAAAGCAGTTTAATTTGAGAGGTCTTTCCTGTGTCTTGTCCCATATTGTCTACCTCTTTATTTTTACAGGGTTAGGGCGAATATGCTTTTCAACCCTTAAACTCTAACTGTTAAAAATAACAGTCAACCCAAATCAAAATAGGTAAGAAGGAGGAGAAATTGGGTGGTAAATGATGTAAGCTTGGCAGTCCAATTTAGCATATTTGATATTTGAAATAGTGATCCATTCATGAACATATGAATATGCTAAAATATTCAGTGTCTAAATAAACCACAGTAGGCTTGAGAGAAATTGGGCAATAAGCAATGAAAACTAGAGTGAATCGAAAATAAATTGTGCTCTCTCTACCTGCTATTCTTCCTGATCTCCTAGAGTTATGCTGGAATACCTGCGGGAACACGGGCTGATGGGAAACTGGCTGCTTTTACATGTAATTTCTGAATCAGCAGAGCCATGGTCAGTGATTTTGGCATGCTCTATGGGCAACTGCCACAGAATTAATTAGATCCGCTTTGCTGTTAGCTACTTGGATGGTCAAACAATGCACGAACCAGGCCTAATAGTCATTTCAGTTGCATGAGCACGGTCTCTGAATGTTTGCTGTAGCAGATGCTGGGAACTTATTAGCCTGTTGTATGATAAGGAATAAGGAAAAAGGAAGTGGGAGCCGGTAGCCAGGGCGCTCCCAAACACTGGTGAGAAAGATGAAAAGGAGTCGTGGAGGCAGACAATGAATCGTTGTCTCCTTGCTTTCATCACTGGTCCAATGTAGCCTTAGTTTTCCACAACAAGAGCAGTGTCAACTAAAGCAACAATGGCCTGGTAGCTTGTTAGGTTAACAACCATTCCGTTTAGGGCCTTTCAGGAAGTAAGAAAGCATAAACTGAAGGGAAGTCAGTTTCTTTTCAGGAAACTCCCCCTCCTTACCTCATTGAGCTGCTTTCCCAACGCCCCAACTCCTGTCCTCACACAAGGTGGCTTTAACGTATGTGTGGAGAGTCCCTCAGACACATTTCCCAAACTTACTCATTTCTCAAGATCTCCTCCTCCACACCATTTCAGCTAGGCACCTTTGATCTTGCCAACATCCAAATGCCCACCTCTGATCCCAATCTGCTGCTGTTCTAAACCTCACTCTTCGTCTCCACTATGACCTCAATTCCCTGTACTTCCCAGGCTGTTACCCCGCACTCTCCTCTCCTCCTCATCCTGACCCCTTAGTGCACCAGTTCATCAACACACTGTCCTCTTTGGTTGATTCTCTCTCTTATCTTTATCACTGATCTGGTCCTGCCAAGATTCAGCCCTGAATTACTCTCACCATCTTCTGCCTTTTCTCCTGCCCACGTGATGCCTAGCAAAGCCAGGGGGAAAAAAATCAAGAAACCAAACTGATTGGCTGTAAGATCATGTTGCATAATATCAATTGGTGCCAAAGAATCCTTTTACACTTTCCTAACTGACTCACTATCCCACTCACCACAGTGGCTTTTCCAAACATTTTTACCCTCCTCAAATCCCCATAATTCTCTTTCCTTAAATCTTGGCTTAGTACCTTACCCTATGTTGTACTAGAAAAATTGAAGACCCTCACCAAGAGCTTCCTCTTCTCCCTTCCTCCTCAATTTGTATCTTCCAGATGCCTTCTGTTACTATGTGCTCTTTCATCTCATCTCAATTGAAGAGGGGACACTTTCTCCAGCTAAGGCAAACTGCAAGTACAAGAAATTGCCTCCCATCCGGATGGCTTCTTCTATTGTCCCCCACTCTCTTACTTATCTTCAATTTCTACTGGTCTAGTGACTGCTTCCTTATTGCCTAGGATGCCCCAGGCATCTCTTAATCTCAAAAACCTCCCACTTGATATGTCTATCTCTGGTAGCTAGCACCCCTTATCTCTCTTCCCTTTCCTGGCTAAACTCTCTGAGGCCATCTATGATAGGGGCCTCCACTTCCTTTCCTTTCTTTCTAAATTTCTACAGTCTGGCTTCCAACCTCATGGTTCAACTAAACTGCTCTTCCAAAGTTAACAATCTCTTAAGTGACAAACCTGAAGGTCTTTTCCCCTCAATTTTCATCCTTCTTGACATCTTTGTAGTCTTTGATACTATCAATCACTTTTTTCTCCTTGATGTTCTTTTCTCTACATTTTTAGGACCCTACTCTTGTTGCTCTTTCTCAATCTCCTCTGCTAGATTCAGTTGATAGCCATTAACTGTGGATATACCACAGGGCTATCTCCTAAGCCCTTTTCTTCTATACAATTTTACTCTGTCATTTCATCACTATTCATGGATTCAGTTATCTCCATCATATCCAGATCTCTATGCAATATCAATATGCTGATTGATTCTCATGCTGATGATTCTCAAATCTATTTATCTCTGCTATACTCCAGTCTTGCCTTAGACATCTCAAATGAGATATCTTAAAGATAATGCAAATTCTACATGTCCAAAACTGGACTATTTCCTTGCCTCACCAAAATCTTCCCTCTTCCTAACTTCCCACAACATTTGAGGGTACCATCTTCTTCTTCACCCAGGTTGTGGCAACCTAAGTGCCATCCTTGACTCCTCTTTTTCTCAGCCCCCCCCACCCCCCATCCAAGCCAGGACTTAATTTGTAGCATGTCACATATACCTTCTTCTCTCCTTTAACACTGTCATCATGATGGTGCAAGCCTTCATTACCTCACATCTGGACTGTTGCAATAATCTGTTGGTCTCATCCCATGCTCCTCCTTCTAAGTCCACCTTTCACTTAGTTGTCATTGACTTTCCTAAAGCACAAGTTTGACTATGTCACTCCCCTCCTCAATTATCACCTACAGCATCAAATATAAAATTGTTTGGTGCTTAAAGCCCTTTGTGACTTATACTTCTCTTCCCCCTCCCCTTTTCAGTCTTTTAACAGCTTAGGTATACTTTGAGATCCACTGTCACTGGCCTCTTTGCTGTTCGACAGTACATTTCATCTCCAGACTCTAGACATTTTCTCAAGCTTAAAATTCTCTCCTTCACTATCTTCATTCACTCCTTGCTTCCTTGGCATCCCTTAAGAATAAACTAAAATTCTACTTTCTACAGGAATCCTTTCCTGACCTTTAATTTAATTCTAGTGCCTTCTCTCTGTTGATTATCTCTAGTTTATACTGTATAGTACAAAAGTGAAGTTATATTTTAATTCTATTTTGTTAAATTTAATTGTGGTTATACTCTGAATATGTATATAGGTGGTTGACAGGGATTTAATTTCTAAATCCCAAAAATGAATTAGTAAAGTAAATGGAATTTATGATAGTTTATTTACAGTAGAGGGAAGATATTAAGGGGAGAGAGAGGAGAGAAAGGAGAGAGAGAGAGAGAGAGAGAGAGAGAGAGAGAGAGAGAGAGAGAGAGAGAGAGAGAGAGAGAGAGAGAGAGAGAGATTGAGCGAGAGAGAGATTGAGCGAGAGAGATTGAGCTCTGGCTTCCTCTGATACCAGTTAGAAATTCTAAGCCCCAGACAGGGGAAAAATGTCTCAAGATGATGGACCTTTCCTGGAGGCTTTATGCCTCCAGAAAGGTGGGGTCACTAAGTCAGCCTTTCACTGACCAACGGTGACTATTTAAAAGGAAAGCAGTCTGAGGCCTCCTGCATAAGTTCCTCCAGGGGTCCAGTTCCTCCAGTCCAACTCAGAGTCAGAGATCTCCCATTCTTTCCCTTCCATGGTCCTCTTTTTAAAGATCTTTTTCTCTTGTGTCACCTCCCCTAAATTTCATTTCTACCAATCACAGCAGATGCTCTGCTCTAGGACTGCCCAGAAGGCAATTAGTTGATTCTAATTCCTTACCCACTATCCCATACCTGGGTCACAGATCTTCCACCTCATGATTAAGTGGGAGATTTACACTCTTAGTGATCAGATCTAACAAGGGTAGATCTTCCCACTCAACTTTAAGTACCGTGCTTACCTTTTAGGGGATCAAGTCTAAAAAGAGACAGAGGATTACAATTTAATCTTCACAATCAAGGAAGAGCTAAGTATCTTCATTGTTACAATCAGGAGATAGCTAAATCCAATCTTCACAATTTTTAAGACTTAGTCAAGGGGCAACTAGGTAGCACTGAGGATAGAGCACAAAGCCTGGAGTCAGGAAGACCTGGATATAAATCTGGCCTAGGACACTTCTTAGGTAACTCAGAGCAAGTCACTTAATCCAGTTTGCCTAGTCCTTGCCCTCCTGTCTTAAGAGTTCTTATTAAGAAAGTAAGGATTTAAAAAAAAATAGTCAAGCTGGTATAGGTTAATACTCTCCCACACTGTGAGTCTAAATTCCTTACCCGTGTAACTTTATTCTTCAACTACATTCTGGAGAAACTTGCCTAAAGGTCAACCTTTTGTCTCCTAACTTTTCAGTTGTTGTTCAGTCATGTCTGACTCTTCATGATGCCATTTGGGGGCTTCTTGGCAAAGATACTGCAGAGGTTTGCTATTTCCTTCTCCAGCTCATTTTACAGATGAAGAAACTAAGGTAAACAAGGGTTAAGTGGCTTTCCCAGGGTCACAAAGTTCATACTATTAGGACACATCACTGCCACCTAACTGCCCCAATATCTAGCTTGTAACTACCTCCAGACCCTTTACTCAGGTAGCCTATGTCATTGGAGTCTTAATTCTATTATTTTAATTTGTATCTCCATCTGTTTACAGCTCCACTGTGTAACCTTACTGAGCCCCCATTTAAGTCAAATGCAAATTCCTTGATAACCTCACCCACTATCCCCTCAACTCAAATTCAAGTTGATTGAACAGGAGGAAGCTACTGCAGACTACTCCCATTATCTGTAGCCTAATCCTTTCACTTTGAGGTTTATAGCCATCTCCCAAGAACAGAGGTTCTCAACCTTTCTAATTCCGTGACCCCAAAATACAGTTCCTCATGTTGCGGTGACCCCAAACCAAAAAATTATTTTGGTGGCTACTTCAAAACTGTAATTTTGCTAGTTATGATTAGGAATGTAAATACTTGATATGCATTATGTATTTCCATTGCTACAAATCAAACATAATTTAAACATAGTGATTAATCACAAAAACAATATTTAATTATATGTTGAGAAATATTAATCCAGCAGGAGGCAGCCTGAGCCCTGGGGTGGGAGGTAAGTCCTGCCTGGGGAGGGGGTCCACAGACGCTGCCTTCTTCTTCCTGTCGTCTCCCTCCAGCTCAAGCTGAGGCTTCACTTTGCTGGGGTTACTCTGCTCAGTTATCCACTCCAGGAGTTATCTGCTCCAGGATTTGTTCTTAACCCCTCTGGAGCCAGCGCCCGGGTGCTCTCTCTGGGTCTCTGTTTGAATCTGGTCTCCAGGCAACAGGGTAAATCCATTGCCCCTCATAGGGGGAGGGCTGCTGATAGGTAACTAATATTAGTACAATGTGTGGGCAGCAGGGTCCCTGTTCTTTCTGAGATCTTGCTGTAAAGTAGCCCGATTTCTCAGCGGCTAAAGCCATGGTGAAATATGTATTTTCCGATGGCTTTAGGCAACTCCTGTGTTTTGGTCGTTCAACCTCCCCCTCCCCCAGGGTCACGACCCACAGGTTGAGAATCGCTGCCCAAGAAGGAAGTAACGGAAAGGGCAGAGAAGGCTCTTAACCCACATCTTCAGTCTTCATTAAAATGTCTATCTGCCAAACCAGACAGTCAATTGCCAGGAGAGGTCCAACAGATGAGAAACACATCTAGATTTAAAAGACATAATCAGCCTTCACTTAGGGATCTTTAGTCATTGAGGCCACTGACCTAATTTATGGGTTACTATTAGTTTTAACTAATGAGCTGATCACACTCAGAACCCTGTCCCTCAGTTTACATTAATTTTCAAATGTAACAATAGCCTGATTGTATATAGTTGTTTACACGTTTCCCCCATTAGCCTATAGCTCAGGGACTGATTTTTGCTTTTCTTTGCATCCTCAAAGTTTAGCACAGTGCCTGGCATTTAGAATAAATATTTGTTGATGAACTAACTGGACTTCCCCACTCCCTCTACCTCCCCAAACAGAATGAAGGTAATATCATTGTGCAGGAAATTAAACATGGCCTTGATACCTCTTCAGAGGATGTGGCCTGGGGTGAGATGCAAATCAGTGGAAGACAGACAGAGAGCAGAATTACAAGCATACTCCCACTGGGAATTCAACTCAAATCAATAAACAGGTATTAGAGATTTATGGGCAAAAATGTATGCTAAATGTTATTACTACAAATACAGAAACAGTGGTTTCCTTCCCTTAAGGAACTTGCATGCTTTGAGGAAAGAGGGAAAAGAATGGGAAAAAAAGATATGTATATATGCTATAAACAATGAGGAGCCTAAGTAAAGGTTTCCTGAGGTGATGCATGAGCTGAGCCCTGACTGCAGCTGGGGTGAGAAGGTGTATAACAGAGCTCTGTGGGACCACTCCATGCAAAAGCAGAGATAGGAGAGAGATTATCAAGTTTGGGCAACATTAAATTGGTCAACTTGGCTTGAAAATGTACTGTATAATGGAGAATGAAATGAAATAAGTCTGGAAAGATAAACTAGAAACAGACTGTGAAGGGCTTTAAAAGCTGAGCTGCGGAGTGTACATTTTATCAAAGAAAAAACAGGGAGTCATGAGCAAAGGAATGAGCTGCTCCAACTTATTCTTTCAGACTATCATTTTGGCAGCTTGAGCATCATTGGCAGCTGGAGAGAGAAGAGACTGGGGGCACAGAAACCAATTAGTTGCCTATTGCAACAATCTAGCCAAAGGGGCTTGAACTTCAAGAAAAGCAAATTATTCTAGGGAATTGAACACAGTAATGCAAAGATAGTTTGTCAAAATGATCCATGTGTGTTAATATTTTTAATGTTTAACACAAATGGACAGCAAGGTATTCCTGATGAGTACTATGATGAAATTTCTAAGAAAATTAAAATAAAATTATGTTTTGTTTGCTCCATATTTGCTATGAAGAACTTTCAACTTGATAGCTGTTTATTGAGCCGATTCCCACTAATATTTTCTAACTCCCAGGGCTGTTGATGTCATTGCTGAGAGAAGAGTAAAGGCCTAGGAATGGGAAGAGTTATAGCTGTCACAGTGCCAGTAGGGAAGAGGCACATTCCTAATGGCTTACGTGGTGTTGGTGTGGGTCCCTCAAGTCCTCAATACTTTATCTATGTTCCTGTCCTTATTTGGTGTTTTCAATCTCTATCCTCAGTCTTGTCTTGTACCATTAGACCCCATTTTCCCTCCATGCCATCAATTTCCTGTGGTTTCTGGGCTTTTCTTCTGGATGTTCTCTTGGTTTTAGTTTCATTAAATAACCACAGCACACTAAGACAAGATAAAACACATTTCTGTGAAGTAATAAACAAATGAAAAATGACAACATCCTAAGTGACAGGAAGAAAGATGCTCATAGCCAGGAAAAACACTGGAAAACCATCAGAAAGAAAGTGAGTAGGGCTGAAGATGCTGGGAATACAGATACTATTCTGAGATAATATATGTAAATTGCTTTGCAAATCTAAAGCGCTATGTAAATGTTAGCATTTTATTACATTGTCATTATCATTATCTTATCTAGAGCTTGAACAATCCAATTACCCATTCCTACTAGGATCTTCAGGCCCAGTTCTCAGGAATGTATATGATGGAGAGGCCAGGCTGTATGTAATCCCCTGACAGAAAAAATCCCTGAAAAAAATTCACTTCATTTTAAAGAATAAAGCACAAGGCCCAAAAGGCTCTCTGAACATGTAGCTAATGATAATTTGGAAAATTTTAAACTTGGGTATTGAGAGCAAAAGCACAAAATAATCATATCTGACATCTTCAGATTTTTTAAAAAAAGAAAATACTGTCTTAAACGCTCAGTACTTTAGAAATGCTTCCCCCTCAAATTTTCTTATTGAAAAGGGGGGTTCACTTTTGTAGAGAAGATTCGTCAAGAAAATTAGGACTTTAAAGTCAGTTTTGTCTTTTAAAATAGTATTTTACCATTTTTCGTGAATTTTAGGGTTTATGATTTAGTTAGTTCACTGAATTCAGAAAATAGCACACATCAATCATAGCACAAGTTGCTATTAGATCTCAAATCAGGTGACAACATTGTATCTTAGTATAATAATATTGTCATATTTCAGTGGAACTCTAATCCCATTCCTGGGTATCCCCCCTGCAAGGGTATAGTTTGAACTCATCTACAATTTCTAATCCTGTGCCACCCTTGTTCACATCCTATCATAAATCCTCTAGAAGGAGTCCATAAAAGGTGGGGCCCTTCCTTTTAGGTCTCTTCACATTAAGAGGATAGCAATTGAGCAAAGGGCTGTCAATCTATTACCTCTCCCTTGTCCACATCCTTTTCTCTCTCACTCTCTATCTCTTTGTATGTATGTGTGTGTATATATATACATTTGTACTCCAGAAAATTCAATGTGATCATGTGATCCATGTAGTCCATGTGGTCCATGTGGTCCATGTGATCACAACAGGTCTTATTTCACTGACGTAGACAGAAGCTAAATATTTTAGGTATGGCCAAGTGTCTCTTAAGAGTTCTAATTCTTACTTACACTACTGTGTAATTGTACTTTGCCTTAAAAGAACTAGAGGAGGCTCTTCAACTGCATAACCTTCACATCTGGTACAAATGAGAACAGCTAACACCATCTACTAATAAGTGCTGATTCAGATAAAGCGAACACTGAAACAATGATCTGGATAATTCAGGTCTCCAGACTTGTTGAGTTAAGGTTGGGGGTGGGGTTTAAATCCACAGATGGACATCTGATTTGTCAGATAATTTTCCAACTCTCTCATTTGCCTTTATTAAAAAAAAATTGCTAGGGAATTAACACTAACTTGGTGAAACTTTAAGCTAGGCCTTTCTTTCCAAACCTGGCTCCTACTCTGCCCTGTGCAATGATTAAATAGCAAAAAAAATTCTGGGGCTATTTAATCTACCTGCTATCTCATGGTGAATTTTTTTTTCTTTTCCTCTTCCCTCCTAGGAAACAAATTAAATAAATAGGCTCACATCCCATTGTATTGATTGTTATCTTCTTGAGTAATGAAGTAATTTATACATAGTGATAGATTTTAATCTCTTTGGTTCATCTTCAACTAGAGTTTGGAAGGAAAAGTAGAATCTAGTTTGTATGGGAATGTGAAAAATTGAATAACGAAAATAAAAAGAGAAAAAGGTTAAAACAAAGAATGACACTAAGGGGAAACTTGATTAATTAAACATAATATTACTTCTAGCAATTTCTGTAAGCATTGACGTTTTTCTCTAAACCTAGGTCATACCTCAATGTCTGAAAAGCATCCAAGACCCAAAATATTATCTACTCATTGTCTTCTCTTTTGTTTCAGGAATGGCTGCCCAGTTTGTTGCTCATTAGCTTGGCTGAACACATAATGTCCTTCATTTGAAGAGTTTGTCATTACTTTTTTCTTATGAAATTACTTTTTATTTTATATATGTGTATGTGTGTATACAGACGCAAATCACAATGTAAGATACAGTGAGATACTTTCTCCTTCCTCTGGGGAATATCTGATCTTACATTAGGTAAAATGTCTAGTATTTTTCTGGTGGCAATAGAAGCTAGAAGATACCTCTAATAAAATAATTTTCTTCAGGAAATCTCATGTTGCAATAAAAAACCCTAAGCATCAAAATTCAATATAGCTAGGACTTTAAAAAAATTATATTTTGTAAAATTTGCATTTGTCCAAGAAGGCTAAAAGGTAATTTCAGATAACTAGAAAGCAGAGGGAGACAAAACCATTGTGACAGGCATCTTACAATTTCCTCAACTAGTTTTAAATAATAGGATCCAATGGTGATTACAAAACTAGTAAGGGATGGTCCAAAGACCTATTTGATGTTCTTATTCTATTTTTATTTTAAAATATACATGGAAGACATACATTGTAAAAAATCTTGTATGATATAGTCCATTGTAGAATATCATTTGTGAGGAAAACTATTTATTCTCTTCTAAGTTAGGATCATGGATTTAGAGATTTACGAGACTTTGGGAACCTTCTAATCTATTTTACTGTCTCATCTTTCAGGGAAGGAAACTGAGGGTCAGAGAGATTAAGAGACATGGTGAAGGCCACACAAAGTAGGATGCACTCAATATGTGTACTGTATAGATTACCCTCACAAAACTTTTACATAGCCAGGAAAAATCCTTTTTAAGTTCTAAGAACAGAGATAACACCTTGTTATCAAGAGAGGCTGAACAAGGACCTTGGCCAATACAAAAATGCCTGAATAGATCAGATCCCTGACAAAAAGCTGACATTTGCACTGGACTGAATAATGATCACAAAATCCAATGAGAATCTACAGCAATTTCTTCCACCTCAGAACAGCACAGGAGGAAGCCCATGGGCAAAGGAAAAGGAAGTCCTCAGCAAAAACATGTGAAACCTGCAAAGTTCTGTGCCTGAAAACAGCAAGAGTAAATGAAGTCTCCTGAGAAAGTCAGAGTGGTCACAAAAGTCCCAATATGGAGAATTTGGAAGTTTAAAAAAAAGTGTTTCCTTCAGTCTCTGAATCAATACTAAGTATTAGTTCCAAAGCAAAAAAGTAGTAAGGGCTAGCAGTTGGGGTTCAGTGTCACGTATCAAAGAAGTGTCTGAGGCCAAATTTGAACCCAGGATCTCCCATCTCCAGCTCTGATCCATTGAGTCACTTCACTATCCCTATAATGACTCAGAGTCCAAGCAGGGTAGATTAGATTATCTCACCCAAAGGCATAGGAGAAGCTTGTTCTATAATGAAGCACCAATCTGGAAACTAAAGATGGGGAGATGAGTAAATCACAGAAAACATTAACCAGGCTCAAAAATCATTGCAAATGTGGAGATTCCCCCAAAGGACTAACTCTTAACAACTAGGCAGCTAGGTAAGGCAACTACTGGAGTACTAGATCTAGAGCCAAGAAGAACTGAGTTCAAATCCAGTTTGAGACACTTAATAGCTATTATCACTCTGGACAAGTCCTAACCTCTGTGTGCTTCATTTTCCTGATCTATAAAATGAAGATAATAATAGCACCTATCTCCCAGGGTTGTTGTGATGATGAAATGAGAGAATCGTGATGCTTTTATACAGTGGCTGGCACATATTAAACAATATATATCAATGTTAGCTGTTGTTGTTAACTGTAAGGAGAGACACAAAGGGAAAAGTAATTTTCCACAAAGCCTACATGAAAAACCAAAAACCATAATAAATGAAGTGAGATTAAAAACAAAAAAGAAAAATGTAATAAAAAACTCCAGAGGAAAGAATTGGAAAGGGAATGATTACCTTTGAAGACAAACTGGTAAACCTTCCCTAAGAAATGGAATCCTTGAAAACTCAAAAAGACCAAACAGAAATCAATGACTTAAAGAAATTACAAAAAGATTGAAAAAAGAAGAAGAAAATATAAGATATCTGATATAGAAAAGTAATTTAGAAAATTGGTCTAGGAGAGAGAATTTAAGAATTATTGGATTTCCTGAAAATCATGATTAAAAATAAATAATAAACCAAAGAAGTTAGACACTTTATTTCAAGGAATCATAAATAAAAACTGCTTATATCTAGTAGAACCAGAGTGCCAAGACAAGCTAAATTCACCACTAGTTTCCTCAAAGAAATCCCAAAAGGGAGTGTCCAGAATAAAACAATTAAAATCTGGAGCTCCCAGGAAAAAAGGAGAACAGCTGCAAACAGCTATAAAGGAGTTCAAATACCAAAGATCTAGAATCAGACTATATCATAGCAGCTTCTATTAAAAGATGAGAGATCTAGGAATACAAGAATAACTTTCTCAGAAAAGCAAAGTATAACCTTTTATGGGGTGAGTGGGGGAAGAGAGGAAGAATTTTCTACAGAAAATATTCAAGATTTTCTGATGAGTTGAAAAGGAACTCTGAAATATAAACACAGGAGTCCTAAGAAACCTAAAAAGGCAAATTTATTTCAGCAGCTGGAAGCAGCACTGTGATGAGAAAAGAAACATCTCTTCAGAGTTGGCCTCAGGTCTTCCTGATTCCAGGACCGGACCAGTACTCTATCCACTGTGCTACATGGCTGCCCACTTAAAGAAAGTTCAGGGAAAATATGCTTCCTAAATGTGTTTATCATTGAAGAGAACCATTAATGGTGAAGTTCTCTAGCTACTCCTTTTAGTGCATAACATTGTACCAACTATATCAAACCCCAGAATATTGTAAAGTCCTCAAAAAGAGATCTCTAATCATCTTAGAGTTTGGCCTTTCTATACAGGAAAATCTAACAAAGAATAACTTTCCTAAAACACAGGTCTGATCATGTCATCCTCCATTCAATAAACTCTAGTTCAAATACAAAATGCTGTGTTTCACATTCAAAGTCCTTTATAAAACAGCCCCTTCCTACCTTTTCATTTTTCTTACATCTTACTCTTCAAAAGTATTTTTGATCCAGTCGCATTGGTCTCCTGTCTGTCCCACTTCAACTCTTGGCTCCAAAGCATTTTCTCTGGCTGTCTTTTGATGACTCTCTGGTTTCCTTTAAGTCCCAACTAAAAATCCCACCTTCTATAGGAAGCCCTCTGCAATTCACTTAATTCTTCTGCCTTCCCACTCTAATTTTCTATTTATCTCTTATATAGCTTGCCTTTGCATATTGTCTCTTCCATTAGATTGTCAGCTCCTTGATGGTAAGGTCTGTCTTTTATTCTTTTTGTAACCCTAGCACTTAGCATAATGCCTGGAATGTAATAGGAGCTTGATGTTTATTGAACTAAATATGCACGCATGCAGTTGGATATGCAACACAGCAATTGCCTGTATCTAGGTAGATACATACATGTATGTAAATTTGAATAGAAATGGAAAATAAGACAATGGGTTGGACTTCTAATTGAAAAGAAGGAAAAAATAGGCTTGATTCAAGCCTTTTGGAAACTGCAGTTATTGTGATAAGCTTAAGATTTCCTCTGAAACAAAAGTGCAACTTTTTTAATACTGGGATTTTTCTAGTGATCATATATAGTTGCATCTAGGTGGCACAGTAAGTAGAATTTTGGATTTGGAGTCTGAAAGTAGTGGATTCAAATCTGGACTCAGATATATATGAGTTGTGTGAACCTGCGTGTTTTAATTTCCTCATCTATAAAATGGGAATAACAGCATCTAAAGGCTTGGTAAGAATATCTGTAAATTGCTTTGAAAACTTTAAAATGTTTTATAAATATGAACTATTATGATGATGGTGGGATATTAATATACTAATATGATTATGGCAGTCTATAAAGGATTAAAATTGAAGCTCACTCAAAGGGCAATGGATACATGGTTGGCTTGAGAGGGTGACAACACGTTATATAAATGAGATTAAATAGAAGCAAATGATGTTATCAAAGAAATATAATTTTGAAAAAGAAGGCAGACTGGTTAAACAAATAGAGGGAAACCAATGTACCATGTTATTTAGTGTAATACTTTTGATGAAGATAATACAAGGAAGCTTCCCATGAAGCAAATGTATATGGGGGGGGGGGGTGTCAAGGGTCATACAGTAAGTTGCTTCATACATCTTTTTTTTTCCTTTTCGACATTATTTATTTGGTCATTTTCAAACATTATTCCTTGGAAACAAAGATCATTTTCTTTTCCTCCCTCCTGCCCCCATAGCCGCCATGCGATTCCACTGGGTATCATATGTGTCCTTGACTCGAACCCATTTCCATGTTGTTAGTATTTGCATTAGAGTGTTCATTTAGAGTCTTTCCTCATTCGTGTACCTTCCACCCCTGTATTCAAGCAGTTGCTTTTTTTTCAGTGTTTTTACTCCCACAATTTGTTCTCTGCTTGTGGATAGTGTTTTTTAGATCCCTGCAGATTGTTCAGGGACATTGCATTGCCCTAATGGAGAAGTCCATTACATTTGATTGTACCACAGTGTATCAGTCTCTGTGTATAATGATTTCCTGGTTCTGCTCCTCTGACTCTGCATCAATTCCTGGAGGTTGTTCCAGTCTCCATGGAATTCCTCCACTTTATTATGCCTTTGAGCACAATAGTATTCCATCACCAACATATACCACAATTTGTTCAGCCATTCCCCAATTGAAGGGCATCCCCTCATTTTCCAATTTTTGGCCACCACAAAGAGCGCAGCTATGAATATTCTTGTGCAAGTCTTTTTCCTTATTATCTCTTTGGGGTATAAACCCAGAGGTGCTATGGCTGGATCAAAGGGTAGACATTCTTTTATTGCCCTTTGGGCATAGTTCCAAATTGCCCTCCAGAATGGCTGGATCAATTCACAACTCCACCAGCAATGAATTAGTGTCCCCACTTTGCCACATCCCCTCCAGCATTCATTACTTTCCTTTGCTGCCATGTTAGCCAATCTGCTAGGCGTGAGGTGATACCTCGGAGTTGTTTTGATTTGCATCTCTCTGATTATAAGAGATTTAGAGCACTTTTTCATGTGCTTATTAATAGTTTTGATTTCTTTGGCTGAAAACTGCCTGTTCATGTCCCTTGCCCATTTATCAATTAGAGAATGGCTTGATTTTGGGTACAATTGATTTAGCTCTTTATAAATTTGAGTAATTAGACCTTTGTCAGAGGATTTTGTTATGAAAATTATTTCCCAATTTGTTGCTTCCCTTCTCATTTTGGTTACATTGGTTTTGTTTGTACAAAACCTTTTTAATTTGATGTAGTCAAAATTATTTATTTTACATTTTGTGACTCTTTCTATGTCTTGCTTGGTTTTAAAGTCTTTCCCTTCCCAAAGGTCTGACATGTATACTATTCTGTGTTCACCTTTCCTTCTTTATGATCAAGTCATTCACCCATTCTGAGTTTATCTTGGGGTAGGGTGTGAGGGGTTGATTCAAACCTAATCTTTCCCACACTGTCTTCTAGTTTTCCCAGCAGTTTTTGTCAAATAGTGGTTTTTTGTCCCAGAAGCTGGGGTTTTTGGGTTTGTCGTATACTGTCTTGCTGAGGTCACTTACCCCAAGTCTATTCCACTGATCATCCTTTCTGTCTCTTAGCCAGTACCAAATTGTTTTGATGACCGCTGCTTTATAATAGAGTTTGAGATCTGGGACTGCAAGGCCCCCTTGCTTTGTATTTGTTTTAATTATTTCTCTGGATATCCTTGATCCTTTGTTCTTCCAAATAAACTTTGTTATGGTTTTTTCTAAGTCAGTAAAAATTTTTTTTGGAAGTTCAATGGGTACAGCACTAAATAGATAAATAAGCTTGGGTAGGATGGTCATTTTTATTATTTTGGCTCATCCTATCCATGAGCAGTTAATGTTTTTCCAATTGCTCAAGTCTAGTTTTAGTTGTGTGGAGAGTGTTTTGTAGTTGTGTTCATATATTTCCTGTGTTTGTCTCGGGAGATAGATTCCTAAGTATTTTATTTTGTCTAAGGTGGTTTTGAATGGGATTTCTCTAATTCTTGTTGCTGAGCTGTGTTGGAAATATATAGAAATGCTGATGACTTATGCGGGTTTATTTTGTAACCTGCAATTTTGCTAAAGTTGTTGATTATTTTGATTAGCTTTTTGGTTGATTCTCTAGGATTCTTTAAGTAGACCATCATGTCATCCACAAAGAGTGATAACTTGGTCTCCTCCTTGCCTATTTTGATGCCTTCAATTTCTTTTTCTTCTCTAATTGCTACTGCTAGTGTTTCTAGTACAATGTAAAATAGTAGAGGTGATAATGGGCATCCTTGTTTCACTCCTGATCTTATTGGGAATTTGATTCACAGGTTTGAATCAACCCCTCACACCCTACCCCAAGATAAACTCAGAATGGGTGAATTGGGAATAATAGTTTATCCCCATTGCAGATGATGTTAGTTGATGGTTTTAGTTATATACTGTTTATTATTTTTAGGAACGACCCTCCTATTCCTATGCTTTCTAGTGTTTTTAATAGGAATGGGTGTTGTATTTTATCAAAGGCTTTCCCAGCATCTATTGAGATAATCATGTGAATTTTGTCCGTTTGTTTGTTGATATGGTCAATTATGTGGATGTTTTCCTAATATTGAACCAGCCCTGCATTCCTGGTATAAATCCTACTTGGTCATAGTGAATGACTCTCCTGATCACTTGCTGGAGTCTTTTTGCTAGTATCCTATTTAAGATTTTTGCATCTATTATTATTATTATTATTAGGGAGATTGGTCTATAGTTTTCTTTCTCCATTTTTGAACTACCTGGCTTTGGAATCAGTACCATGTTTGTGTCATAAAAGGAATTTGGTAGAACCCCCTCTTTGCTTATTATGTCAAATAGTTTGTATAGTATTGGAATTAGCTGTTCTATGAATGTTTGATAGAATTCACTTGTGAATCCATCAGGCCCTGGGGATTTTTTTCTTAGGGATTTCTTTTTCTGATATGGGATTATTTAGGAATTCTATTTCTTCTTATATTTTTGTAAATATTCATCCATATCATATAGATTGGTATATTTATTGCCATATAGTTGGGCAAAGTAGTTTTTAATGATTGCCTTAATTTTGTCTTCATTGGAGATGAGGCCCCCTTTTCATCTTTGATGCTGTTAATTTGCCTTTCTTCTTTCCTTTTTAAAATTAGATTGACCGGTACTTTGTCTATTTTGTCTGTTTTTTCAATAAAGTACCAGCTTCTAGTCTTGTTTATTAGTTCAATAGTTCTATCACTTTCAATTTTATTAATTTCTCCCTTAATTTTTAGGATCTCTAGTTTGGTTTTCTTCTGGGGGTTCTTAATTTGTTTGCTTTCAAGTTTTTTTTATTTGCGTTTCCAATTTATTGATCTCTGCCCTCCCTAATTTTTTAATAATATATGCACTCAGGGATATGAATTTTCCTCTGAGTACTGCTTTGGCTGCATCCCATAAGGTTTGAAAGAATGTCTCACCATTGTCATTTTCCTCAATGAAATTATTGTTTCTATGATTTCTTCTCTAACCGATTTTGGATTATCATATTATTTAATTTCCAATTAATTTTTGATTTGGATATGTACCCTTACTGATCATTATTTTTATTGCCTTATGATATGAAAAGGTTGCATTTATTATTTCTGCTTTTCTGCATTTGTATGTCATGTTTCTGTGACCTAGTGTATGATCAATCATTGTGAATGTGCCATGTGGTGCTGAGGTGTATTCCTTCATGTCCCTATTTATTTTTCTCCATATGTGTATTAACTCTAGTTTTTCCAAGATTTCATTCACATCTTTTACCTCTTTCTTGTTTATTTTTTGGTTTGATTTATCTAAATTTGATAGTGGTTGGTTCAAGTC
The DNA here is from genome assembly GCF_027887165.1 of Monodelphis domestica. Taxonomy (NCBI): domain Eukaryota; kingdom Metazoa; phylum Chordata; class Mammalia; order Didelphimorphia; family Didelphidae; genus Monodelphis; species Monodelphis domestica. The sequence continues at coordinate 68,090,172 of NC_077230.1, forward strand.
TCCCCCTAATATGGTTTTACTGTCTATTTCTTCCTTCAATTCTCCTAGTTTCTCTATTAAAAATTTGGATGCTATACCATTTGGTGCATACATGTTGATTAGTGATATTTCCTCATTGTCTATACTCCCTTTTAACAGAATATATTTACCTTCCCTATCCCTTTTGATCAGGTCTATTTTTGCTTTGGCTTTGTCAGATATCATGATTGCAACTCCTGCCTTCTTTCTATCAGTTGAGGTCCAAAAGGTCTTACTCCATCCTTTAATTCTAACCTTGTAAGTATCAATCCTCCTCATATGTGTTTCTTGAAGACAACATATGGTAGGGTTTTGGATTCTAATTCATTTTGCTATTCATCTACATTTTATGGGTGAGTTCATCCCATTCAAGTCCAAAGTTATGATTGTCATTTGTGGATTCCCTGGCATTTTGATATCCTCCCCTAATTCTGACCTTTCTTCTTTAGCTATAACCTTTTAAACCAGTGATTTACTTTAGATCAGTCCCCCTAGTCCCCTCCCTTGATATGCTTTCCTTTCTAGCCCCTCCCTTTTTTGTTCCCTTCCCCCCCTCCCTCTCCTTCCCTTTTTATACTCCCTCCCCTCCCCCTCCTTAATTTTCCCTTCTCTCATACCCTTTTGGATTAGATAGAATTCGGGATCCCAATGGATCTAGATGTTCTTCCCTCTCAGAGTTGATTTCACTGAGAGTAAGGTTTAAGTAATACCACTTCGTGCTCTCTTCCGCTCCTCATATGAGAATTCTTCCCCTCCCCTTCCCATGTGTATCTTTGTGTGGGAAAGATTATTCTATTTTTTTCCATCTATTTCTTGAAGTTAATCTTAGTGCCATCAATGATCCCCCCCTTTTTCTTTCTTCCCCCCCTTTCACCAAATCGTCTTGATGCCCCAATCTTTCCCTATGCATGATTCTTCTAACTACGCTAATGATGCATAATTTTTGAGTTACACATTACATTTTCTCCACATATTAATATATATATATATACATACAATTTTATATAAATGTAGTCCTTATAGAAGAGAGTTTGAATAAAAGAAAAAAGATAACATTTTTCTCCTTTCCCCTTTCTTTGATATTTACCTTTTCATGTTTCTCTTGCTCTTTGTGTTTGGATGTCAAACTTTCCACTGAGTTCTGGTCTTTTCTCTGCAAATAATTGGAACTCTTCTATTTTGTTGAATGTTCATACTTTCCCCTGGAAGTATATAGTCAGTTTTGATGGGTAGTTGATTCTTGGTTGGAGACCCATTTCTCTTGCCTTTCTGAATATCGTGTTCCATGCTTTGTGTTCTCTTAGTGTGTTCGCTGCTAAGTCATGTGTGATCCTTATGGGGGCTCCTCTATATCTGAAGTTCCTCTTCTTGGCTTCTTGTAAGATTTTCTCCTTTGCTTGGAAGCTCTTGAATTTGGCGATTACATTCCTGGGGGTTGTATTTTGGGGATTAAGAATAGAGGGTGTTCTATGAACCCTTTCTATTTCTATTTTGCCCCCTTGCTTGAGAATATTAGGGTAATTTTCTTCAATAATCTCTTGTAGTATGACATTGAAATTTTTGTTTATCTCTGGTTTTTCGGGTAGACCAATGATTCTCAAGTTGTCTCTCCTTCCTCTGTTTTCCTGGTCTGTCACCTTGTCAGTGAGATCTTTGCTTTATTAATTCTTGCTGTTTTGCAAGATCACTGTCTTCCAGTTGATTAATTCTGGTCATTAGGGACTGGTTTTGCTTTTCAGATTGGTCCACCCTTCTGTTAGAGGCTTCTAGCTCTTTCTCCAATTGTGAAGTCTTGTCTGTTAGGCTGTTGACCTCTTTCTGAATTTTTTCCCATTTTTCTTGCCAGAAGGTTTCCATCTTTTGGATAAGCTCCAATTTGAGTTCTTCCAGAGCTTGTGGATAATTTCTGTTTTTTGGGCATGTTTTGATTTTGTTTGAATTTCATCCTCTTTCTCTTCTGTCCCCTGGGTTTTACCTCCATAAAAGTTTTCAATAGTCACTGTTTTCCCTTTCTTCTTGGAGGGTTGGTCTTGGGTAGTGTGAGACATCGCTGTGGTGGTTTTCCCTTTCCTTTTTGGTCAGAGTTCTGGGTGATATGGGCGGGTTTTCTGTGGATTTAAGTTGCCTCAGACTAATTCTTCCCAGCCTCTGCGGTTTGTTAGCGTGCCTGCCCCCATGCTCTTCTTTCTGTTGCACAGCCTGTAAAACCGCTCTGAGGGGTAGATCTCTGGAAGCCCCTGTCAGTTTCCAACGACCCTGGCATGTTCCGCCCCCCCCCCCCCCCCACAGCGAGGAGGGAGCTTTGGTCTCAGGCCATTTTAACAGTTTACAGTTTACAGAGAGTACATGCTGTTTGCAGTTTTCAAGGGCCCCCGCATTCTGCGTGCTCTCCAGTGTGCAGGGTTCTCCAGTGAAACCACCCTCAGAGGTATTTTCCTAGTAGTCCTCCTTAGCTCTGAAGGACCCTGGTGTGTGTGTGTGTGTGCCCCCCCAGACAGAGACTTTCCTTACTCACTCGCTGTCCCTGGTGAGTGCTCTGAGCCCCTAATCTGGTTCCATGGGGGAGGTCGGGGGGGAGGGAAGCTAAGTGCACATTTTTGTGAAAGCTTTTCCGCCTTCTTATAGTGTGGAAATGTTCACTCCCCATGTACCTTCATTACTGTGGCATACTGGAGAGTCCCTCCATTCTTCCAAGGAAGATTTTTATGCTCTTTTGAGGTAGTCTATTTTGTTAGGTGCCGGGGAGAGGAAGTGATTCGCATCTAGATTGCAGCCACGTTTACCTGGAAGTCTTCATACATCATTACAGGGAATTCTCACTTCATGAAATCACAGATGCATTGGAGTATCTTATATTTTGTATTATAGTTATTTGTGTACCCACCCATATATCCACAAGCAGTTTAATTTCCTTGAAGTTAGTGGAGAGATTTTACTTATTTTTATTATCCCTTCTCCTCAACCCCCCAACATAGTGATTTGCACAGAACAAGTTTTTAGGAAGTGTTAATTTAAGTTGTTACTTCCATTCCTGTTAAAGGTTTATGGAAAAGATATAGAACCAGTCATACTCCATAGCTCTAGAATATGTAATAAAAAACAAAAGACAAGTCCACTAACAAAAATTTCTAATTATTTTATTAAAATTATATTTCATCTCAAAGTCTTTAAATCACCAAATTCACCATCACACAATATATGTGAATATATACAAGAATAAGGCATCTTAGACAATGTTCAATGAGGTATAATAATTGTTTTTTTAAATTAAGCAATGTGAAATATAATTGGTTTAAGAAAAAACTGAGCAGAGAACAAATTACAATAAATTTTAATAAGAACCTATTGCAGATTCTGGAATGATTGTTGCATGCATATCCCTAGTCATATTTGACTTCTCCTTTAGTTTTGACTGGAGTAATGTGTGTTCCACTACTCCAATTCTAATGTCCATTTGGACTGTTTCTTGCTTCAGTTTGGTTAAGCTCTGTTTAATCTTTACCAAAGGAGCTGTAAAACAAAAATAACATGGAATAAAAGTATTCTTTTGGAGTACTGATCTATTACTGGGTGTTTGCTTAATAAACAATTTCTTTAATTTTTGTCTTACACAGAAAAATAGGGATTTAAATATCTAGTCAACAATTCCCTGTTGTCTACTCAGTTTTGCTATGGTATTTTGGATATGTGATATTTTCCAAATAGGAAAAGACCTCACTTTTGATGAGTTGAATGTGATCCTTTTTTTCTTTTCTAGGGAATAGGCTGCTGAAAGAGTGAAGATAAATAAACTAGGATTTTTTATGCCCCTTTAAATGATTGTATATATAGGTAGGTGGAGACTAGAGGGAGAAAGAAGTGAAGGTCAGTCACCTTCCAAGTCAAAGCAGTATGGCTGCTATGATATGGTGCAAAGAAGAAAATGTCTGGCCCCATTTGGATGAGTTTTGGACAATCTTGGGAAAATTGAAAAAAAAATCTAGTTCACCGTGAAAGCCGATTTTTGATAAATGTTCCCTCCTGTCCTATTTATCACATCTACAGCGGGAAGAACAATAACATAAAATTATTCTTATTATTACTTTTGTGGCTATTTGTACAAAGAACCAACAATCATCTGAAAATCATGGGATTACTAATGCTGTACCTACAAAATAACCTATTTTTACCACGTGGTATTATTTTGCTTAACAAACTGATTATATAGTGTTTGGCCCCTCTTTGGTTTAATAAAAAAGATTAGGATGAAAAAATCAAAATGTGTCAGACAACAAGTTACTAGTGAATTGTCATCAGGAAAATAATGCTTTGAAGATTTGAAATCTCTCTTGTGATATGTATTTCATCTCCATCAATTTAAACAAATAATTCATCCAAAAATTATAATCATTACCTTAGTAATATTTTACTAACTCAGTTTTTAATTTTGTAATCATTCATCTCTTTCATTGCTACTTTTTCTCTTAAAATGCACATAATACTTACCACCATCAGTCATGCTGCTGCCCTTTTCTTCCATTTCCTGTTTTACCTTTTCTAATTCTTCTGTAATCTTAAATTGAAGGGAAAAAAGAGATTAGCTTCATGAATTCTGCATCATTAATGATTGTTTAAATATTCTCAATGCTTATGGCAGGAAAAATAGATTTAGTATTAACAATGCATAATCTGGTCATGATTCCAGTAATAAAAAATGAACTATGCAAATATTGGTGGCTAGGTGGCACAGCCAGGCCTGGAAGTCAGGAAGAATCATCTTCCTGAGTTCAAATCTGGGCTCAGACACTTACTAAGCTGTGTGACCCTGGGCAAATCGCTCAATTCCTCTTTGCTTCAGTTTCCTCATCTGTAAAATGAGGTGGAGAAAAAAATGGCAAACCACTCGGTTGTCTTTGCCAAGAAAAGCCCAAATAAGGTCACAAGGATTCAGATATGGCCGAAAAGAATGAACAATAACAACATGCATACTATGCTTGATGTGGTAACCATTTGATTTAACCTACTTTGGGACATCTTAAATGGGAGTAGTAACAGCTCCATCCCCATGTCACTTAGGGGGTCTTTCCCTACAGTCTTGGGGTTGCCTAAATAACAAATCAACACTGAACCCTTTGCCCCTTTATCATCAATCAATGGTACCTCCTACTCCCCTACTTTGGTAGGCATGATTTGGTATCAGGTCCTGGGCATGCAGAGAAAGTAGATCTTCGAGACTCCATTCTATGTCTTATAGGAATCCCTTTCACGATCCCTATCGTCAAAACCTCAGTGCCACTTTCCAACTGTGGGCAACATATCCCATGGCATCCCTTCATTTGCTTGAGCTGCTCCTGGTGGTATGTGCTGAACAAACCTGCTTTTTTGATCGTCTTCCTGCCTCCTCAGTTCTTGCAGCTTCCTAAGACCCTCATAAGAAATTCTCTGGATTTCCCTTGGACATATCCATTCTTTTCCCAAGTGCCAGGCCAGACAGTTTCCCTACCACTTATTCTCTTTACTCACCTACTAAAAGGGCACACATTTTTCATCCTTAAAGAATTTTGTTATTAACATCAAAACTCATTAAATTTGTTTTTCATTCACGTTTCCAGACTACAAGATAGTAGAGTAAACCTATTAAAATAGTTTTAAGAGGGGGCAGCTGGGAGTTCAGTGGATTGAAAGCCAGGCCTAGAGACAAGAGGTCATAGGTTCAAATCTGGCCTCAGACACTTCCCAGCTGTGTGACCCTGGGCAAGTCACTTAACCCCCATTGCCTGGCCCTTACCACTCTTGGGCCTTGGAGCCAATACACAGTATTGACTTCAAAACGAAAGGTAAATGTTTAAAAAAAAATAGTTTTAGGAACTAGCTGTTCTAGATATGTAATTATTTCATGACATAAACATATCCCATTACATTATTCCCTGATAATTAATCATTAATTAAAACAGCATAAACACCCAACGAAGTTAGGCATTTCTAAAAGTTTCATACTTCTTTTTTCAGTATTAAGATTTTAAAAGAGAGATAATATCCCTTTTTCCCCTCAGTCTGGTGTTGTGGGGGTAAAAGAATCAAACTTTATAGATATTGTAGCAAAATGCTAAATTGCAAGTTTAGCAAAACATTACCTGCTAAAACAAATACTGTTTAGAATTCTGTAATAATAAAATGAAAAAATATATTTTCAAGTTGTATTTTGTTTTAATTCCTTATCTACAAACCTACATCTTGACTGCCTTATTTCTATCTATTATCAGCAATAACATAAACTTCCATTAGAAAAATATGGCCAATTACTCTTTTTTCTAATTATGAAAAATATTTGATATAATCTAGACATAATTATTACAGTTTAATAAGTCTTATTCTGTCATGATTTAGGATAAATAAAATACACCCAGGACATAGAGTACTCATTCATATAAGGCAAGTTAATTTTTTCAGACACCTAAAAAGCAACCATTGGGAAAACTACCTCTTCTAGAGAACTAAATGATTTCCTGGAATCCTTAAATTGTTGACTTCCCTAACATATCTGAGCTCTTTGTTTCCAGAGAATGTTTTATTTGCTTGGTTGAGCCACAGAATTACATTTGCAGTATTTCTAATGCTATGTATCAAAGTACTTTAAAATCATTAGCAAGTTTTTTAGCATTCCTCCCTGAGGCAGGTTTAATCCTATTAAGAAGTGTAGTCCATGAAATATCATTGGATTGAGAATAAAGAAAATATGGGGTTTAGTCCCAAGATAGCCATTGATCTTGGTCAATTTAAATTTTCTGTGCTTCAGGTTTTTCACTAAAAAATGGGAAATAGTAAAATCTAGAACCTATTCACTGCCAAGAACATAAAAATGAATTAAACAAAATGTGTGAATGGCATAAGATTCTAAGAAGGAAGTTATTATATTATTATATCTCCTCTCTATTTTATGGATAGTAAAAGAGATAAAAATGAGTTAAACATAAACCCTAGATCACAGGATGAATCAACAATTATTAAAAGCATTACTTACATGGTAAAGAATCCTAGATGACTGTTCTACTTTCTACACTATATATTTCTTCTATTTCTGATGTAGCATATTATGATTTAGGCAGTTTAGATATTTAATCATATAACGAACAAGAATTTTCAATTAGAAAATTAAGGCTTCCTCCTATAGAAAATTATTAAGTCATAGGGACATCTGTATAACTAAAAATGGCTGTAGAGGACATTAACAAATGCAGAAGGCAAGTATTTATGCCCATGGCATTGCTTTCACACAACCAAAAAAACAGGATTATAAAGCCCAGGCAAGTATTGGATCAATATGGTGGAAGTGCCTTCTCTGTACCTCTGAAAGGATTCTAGTTCTTTCAGTTACTCCGCCATTTCCCTGCTGGTATCTTTCTCTTGCCTGAAAAAGAAGACATTTAATTTAGTCACACATCCAAAATAGAAGTGCAAGATTACTTAAATATGGCCACTTTGCATTGCCATTTCTGAATATCATTACATGACAAAAGTCTCTTTTTTTGGGGTGGAAATGTATGTGAAAGTAACAATTAAGTATAAGCTGCTTTACATGGCTAATAAATATTATGTCCATTAGGCATACATCTGAACTACACAGTACTATAAAACGATGACATTTTTATTTTAGGATTCTGAATGTATAACTTGCAAAATCATTGTTCTATGTAAAAATCATCTTTTGTAATTCTTAAACAGTATGGGAGAATGGTTTGTGTTCATTCTGTTCTGCACAGCCAGCAGGGAGAGTGAGTTCTAAAAAATCAATCAAAATAACATTATCATGCTCAGCACTTTACCAGAGTTAACAAAGAGGATGACTGTAATCAATCTACATATAGTTTTGGGGAAGAAATGTTAAGAAAATAGTGAATATTAATGCCTAAAAATTACCGAAGGGTTTTAATCTGATTCAAAGCATTTTTGAAGAAACAACAATACATATCAGTATATGATATGTGGTTACTTGGAACATGAAAATGGTCTCAAGTGAAAAGCATCATCTACTTTGTCTTTATGTGGGGAACTCCCAAAGATGAACAAAATGGCTTTGCTCTTTTCCCATTTAAGATTCTCTCCCTCTTTTCCCTTTCTTGCTTTCAGTGTGTGCAGATGTCTGTTGAAGTTAGAAACATGTCTTTTTATTTATGCATTGACTCTCAGTCTGCCCCAGTTTTAGGAAAGTAGAAAGATAAGCCCCACATTGAACCTTTTGGCTCCAACACTGAGAAGAATTATCAAAGTCTGTCAATCTTCTTAAAAGTGGAGGACTTTAAAATAAAATAATTCTGATTTAATTAACTGACATGTGTCTTAGATTTAGTCTTGCTTTTATACCATTTATTTTCTTGTCCTAAACTATTATCTTCCCTTTCTTCAGTGACTCTAAGATCTCACTACACATAGATACTCATCACACTGGGGTAGATCCAAACATTCCCATGTCTTCTCATGTTTTTGAATTTTTGTCCATTGTTTTCTGTAAACTTTCTTCTATTATAAGACTTACTTAATGACTTGGGTTTATTTATTTATTTTATTTCTTGCAGGTCTGTTCATCTGTTATGTCACTCTTGCTACATAACCAATCCACTTTCTTTTCTAGTAATATATATATATATATATTATACACATAATATGTATAATGTATAATAGTCATTGTTAAGGATATATATATCTCCTTAACAATGTATATATGTATGCATGTGTATATATATATATATGTATATATCTCCTTAACATCTCCTGACTATTATACTTCTTTTATTCTGGACCTCTCCTGATACCTTTTTTTGATTGTCACATTGCACTATTGAATCATATGGAACTTGAAGTTCACTAAAACTCCCAGATTTTTTTTTATACAAATTGCAGCCTAGCCATGCCTTCTGAATATTTATGCAGTGGATATTTTGAATCTAAGTGTAGGCTTTAATGTTTAGGTCTATTAAATTTCATTTAATAAGATTTATCAAACTTCTAATTTCTTGACTGCTTTTTGGTTCCTGATTCTTCAGCCAGTGTGCTAGTGATCTCTCCTAAGTTGTGTCTTCTGAAAACAATTACCAAAAAATCCACCAGGATCTCTATGCCTTCTTTAAGGCACTGATACAAATGCTGAAAAACACAGGGCCAAGGACAGGTCCCTAGAGGAATTCCATCAAATTGTCACCAACCCAATATTCTTTGAGTTTAGTCATTCAGTTAAATTCTGACTTGTTTCCATAAGGAGAGTATGATAGACTTTGTTGAATGCCTTGCTGAAATTTAGGTAATCTCTATCTATATATAGCATTTCCCTGATCTGCCAGTCTAGAAACTTCATCAAAAAAGGAAATGATGTTACTCCTCCATGACCTGTTCTGGATGAAACCATGCTGCTTTTCCTGCTTAACTGCTCAGAAATTATTTCTTTAATAATAAATTCTAGAATTTTTCCAGGAAATCAGTCAAACTTACTGACCTATAGTTAGTAGACCCTGATACTCTAACTTTTTAAACAACAAGGATAACCATTAGTCCTCCATACCTGTGCCACATCTCCAATCACTCACATTCTTTCATTCTTTCAATAACTGGTCATCTGGCTTTGGTGGTGAACTCACCATAATAATATATTCTTATTGCTTAGCTTTGATTCTGGCTCTTTATTAACTTTTTATTTGGTACTGCTTAGTCCAAATATTTTCTTTGGCAGAGAAAAGAAACAAAGTAAGAGCTGAATAGTTCTATTCTTCCCTTATAATTTGCTATCTTATTCATGTTAGGAAGAAATCCTAACTCTTCTTTGATCTTTCCTTTTCTAATAAAATAACTGAAAAGGCTTTTAAAAACTCCTTAACATTAACCTCAGCTCATTCTGAGCTTTAGCATCTCTGCTACTATTCTTTCAAGACACATTATTTTTGTGTATTCAACCTCCATTAACTTTTTGATTCCATCTTTTATTCCAGTCTTTTAAAAATCACTAAATTATAGTTGATGCATCCCTTCTTCTCCACTTTGGTTTCTTTATATAGATAACTCTTTTTCCTTATTTGTTTTATTTTTAAGTCTTAAGAATTCTGTTCTGACATACTTCCCCTGCAGAATTTTAGACTATGGGAGTCTAATTACCCACTTTAATTCAGTCTCCCCAAAGTTGGGATGCATGTCTGACTTTATCTGGTTTTCCTTTTATTCCACTCCCCTTCTATAAATTATAAGATGGAATATTCACTTCCTCATAATATCCCCATCATTTCTACTTCAACAACAATTTCTTCTTATTAGCCAAAATCACGTATAAAATAGCTCCCTATGTTTTCTCCATCTTTTGAAGAATGAAATTGCCATTAAGTTGATTCAAGAATTTATTAGCTACTCTGATTTGAGGAGAGAAAGCTAGCAGATGACCAGATAACTTTAGCCCCATTTACATTTTAAGGTCCTTTTAATCAGATTTGCAAGATTCTAGGCAAGAATATTTTTTACCAGCCCTCACTAGGTGCCCTCCATCTTTGGCCAAGAGCCTATTGTTTCTTTACTTTAAGACATGGTCCAGAAATACAAACCCACTTCTCACATACTATCTTCTTACTCAGCTGTTCACTTTGCAAATCTGTTTTCCTTTCCAAAATACCTCCCTTCAATTGGCAGCAATGATAAAAACACCACCTGTGCCCTGAAGGTTTCCAATTTTTTGCCCAGAACTTTATAATTCCTAGCAAAGCTTTCTTAGTTCCTTCTGGAGGTATCATCTGTCTTCTTATGAATCACCAGAAATAGGTAGTGATTGTTAGATTTAAAACACCTCAGTTATCATGAACATGATATGTTGCTGAAAACTACTTTGCCTGTTCCCTGCCTGTTTCCTTCAAAGATGCCTTTACTGTATACAAAGACCAATCTCAGAAAGATTTTATAGATGAAAAGTTAGATATGTGGCTCAATAGTTGTTGGTATTTTCTTAATTCTTTTTTTGGGGGCAATAATATCTCGTGATTTTTTCCCCATTCTGTTCAGTTCTTCTTTTCTTTGGGAGAGTTGGGAAATTGATCTGAGTACATACTTTTTAAACTGTATGATTAGCAGCATGAATTTCCTTTGCATTCTCTATCTCTCAACATTTGGTCATTCTTCCTTACTTTATCTTTGTAAATATATTCCTGTTTCTTTCTTCTTTTTACACTTGGGAGTTAGATAGCAAAGCCCAAATGGATCAGTGTAGTGGCTTTGCTATCATTTAGCCTAAATTGAGTCTTTGTTTTGCTATAGAAATGCTGGCGGGGGCAGCTGGGTAGCTCAGTGGATTGAGAGCCAGGCCTAGAGATGGGAGGTCCTGGGTTCAAATTTGCCCTCAGACACTTCTCATCTGTGTCACCCTGGGCAAGTCACTTAACCCCCATTGCCTAGCCCTTACCACTCTTGGGCCTTGCAGCCAATACACAGTACTGACTCCAAGATGGAAGGTAAGGGTTAAAAAAAAAAAAGAAATGCTGGCACATTTCTACTTTACATCTCTTTTCTGACCTTTCAGTTTCACTTACAAATGTTCTTGCTATGCTCTGGCTTAGCTGGGTCTCATTCCAAGATCACTCTAGAAGCTCATTTTCCTTTCAAATACTTTTCATTATCCTGTGAGGTATGAGATTGACTATAACTTTTTGTAATATTTTACAGATGAATTTATAACAAACCAATGGTGCCAAACTCAAATGGAAATGAGGACCACTAATCATACCTAAGAATCTCTAGGGGCTACATATTGATTTTAAAAACCATATATTAATATTACATTTGTTTTACTGTATTTTTATTTAGGGTTATAAATAATATAAATAAAATAAATATTAACCAATTACATTTGAATCTAGTTTGGGCTGTACTGTTGTGGGTCACATACAGGCTGCCTGTTTGTGCTACCTCAGTGCTAAAATGGTACTGCCTTTGGCTGCCCTATATTTCTGCTTGACAAAAAGACCCAGGGGGGCAGCTGGGTAGCTTTGTGGATTGAGAGCCAGGCCTAGAGATGGGAGGTCCTGGGTTCAAATCTGACCTCAGACACTTCCCAGCTGTGTGATCCTGGGCAAGTCACTTAACCCCATTGCCTAGTCCTTACCACTCTTCTGCCTTGGAACCAATATTGATTCCAAGATGGAAGGTAAGGGTTTTAAAAAAAAAAAGAAGACCAGATGCTTGGTAGTTGGGGTAGTTTCTATGCTTTTTTCAGGTTCTACTAGCAACCATCTTATATTAAAATTTTAATATAATTCAAAATTGACAGTTATCCTCTTTCTGATACTAGAATTTGTCTTTGGCTGCTAAGTCTCCCTATGTTGAAAACAAGTGCTTGGCTAGCCAAGGTATTCCAAGCACTTTTGATTTCCTCACTGTGGTGATTTGTTTTGCATTGGTTAAACTTTTCTCAGAGAAGACAGTGATAATTAGAACCAATCTTTAATTTTCTCCATTCCCTAATTTTTCTTCCTAGGACAACAGTTTATTAAACACCTAGAGTGGGTTGTAGGTGCTCTAATTATGCACACTTATCAGCTCATCTTTATAATTTCTTTTCATTTGCTATTAATTTTGCTCTATGTAGTTGATGATTTGATTACACCAAAACAGCCAATTCTGATATGTCTCCCACTCAGGTCATCTATTAAGAGTCAATTAAAAAAAATTTTTTTAATGTTTTTTGGCACTGCACATAGTTGGGGCTTAAGATGCATAGATAGGAAACTTCTGAAACATCTATAAGCCTTTGGTTTCACTTATTTCTTGATTCCTAAATACATTTCCCAGTATAACTTTTGCTATTCTCTACTGTGCATCAAACTTTCTGCTGCTATCACTCAATATTAAGAAAAATATGGAAATGCATTTTATACTTTCCCCCTCTGTTCATAAAGCAAGCTAATGGAAAAATATGAGCCTGAATCACAGAGTGCCTTGTCTCAAAGTTTGCTGCTCTAGATCATGTCCCTCAGCAACATGAATATTACTTTGGGGACCTCCTTCCTAAAGATGAGTTTTTAAAAAGGAAATCAGAGGTTTAGCATTCCTGACAAATGGGAATAATTATGTCTGCTGCCTACTTAGCTTCCAGGATTATCAAGAGAATCAACGTGCCACTGTTGTCAGGAATTTCATGTTTCTCCAAAGAAAGGTGCTAATGCCAAAGCTTAGGATCATTAACCAGAACTCTCCATGGTCATTCCTGAATTACCTCACTCAGCTGGGCTTGGGCAGCACGATACTCTTGAACCAAATGCTCAAGCTGATTGTTGATGTATTTTTCTCGGCTGCTGATCTTTTCCAGGGTTCTACTGATCTCGTTATGAAGTTTGTCCAAAAATCCCTAGAAATTTCATGAGACTGTCAGTTAGAAAGAGACTTCACAAAGATCTTTTTCAGAAATCCAGTCTTAGTATGGTTATCATTCCATCACCACTCAATTGTTCTAAAGACAAGCAGGGAAAACATTTCTGAAAATTTTAGTTATGAAAAGTTTAGTTAAAAACATTTTAGGTATACTTTACAGAATGTGAAAAAGTACCTACGGGTAGAGGTCAAAGTATTTTTCTATTTTGATATGGCTGAAATCTATATGTGTAGTATTAACCTTGTACAGGGTTCACAATGGAAGTGAGTAGAATGAATGTGCCCAAACTAGGACAGAAAGAGAGTTTCCTCAGTGAAGGAGTGATTTTCCATCCCCAGAGTTCCTACTATGCTGGTATTTATCATCCCTTCCTTTCCTGGCCAATAGTACCTAATAATACCAGTTATTTTCTTTAAGTACTATTCAAGTACATGAGCTCCTCATAGGATGGAGCTTTATTCCTGTCTCATTTATGTCACTACATAATGAGGATTTTTGTGGTGAGGAAATCTTTGCTGACTGATAGTAATGTACTTACCTTTGTCTCTTTTAAAGCAGACTCAATTTCACTTTTGTGTTGGTGCATTTGGTCAACGTGGATCCTCCAGTCCTAGAAACAAAAACACATGAAAGTATTGAATTTAGCAATGGAATACTGAAAAAATACGTTTTTCTCAAATAAAGATACACTACATTCCCCTCTTTTTTTTTTCTGTTGTGTGGTACTGACTTATATGTTAATTACTGTATTCAGACTATTTCATTCCAAAAATAGTCCCATTTCAGGTGAGGAGGTTCTTAAATATAGTTTACAATCAGATTATAAAGCAACATGTGTAAAGCATCTTAGGATAAAAGGCTCTAAATAAATGTAAATTATTTTATGTGTTCACAGAGTGATGTTTGACAATTTGAATATAAATTGCAATTGCACTGCTGGTGGTTAATATTTATGACTATCCATCAACAAAAAAGTATTATCCAAGAACAGAAATAATTGTTTAAGCAATTAGAATCATGTTGCCAGGAATCTCTTTGGACTAAATTATATAGCAAAAGATTATATGTCCCTTAGGATTAAATCTGAAACCTTGTCTGTATAAGGTACTTCAACTTTTCTTATGAAGGTAGCTCCTAAGGAGTCCTATAATTCTTTTTTTCTTTTCAGTTTGTCAAAATTTATTGAGTTTTATGTATGAGATATAGTAAACCATGGGTGCTATTTCTTTTAGATTTCTAGACTTCCTTAGACCTGCTTGGTTAATTACTGCTGTCATGGGTTGTTATATTTGCTGAAATCTACACTGACATTTTAATTATATGACTCTAATGTTTCAAAAACCATAGGTTTGGAACTGAAAAGGGACCTTAGAGATTTCTAGTTTGACCTGTTCATTTTAAAGAGAGCAGGAAACAAGTTGGAGAAGCTAAAGCATTCGTCCAAATCCAGATAGTGGAACAGTGAGGAGCAGAGCTGGGATTTGAATAGGTCCTTTAAATCCAAAAGCAACAATGGTCTCAACTGTGTTTATTTTTTCAAGGTTTTGATTATTTAAAAAAAAACCTACAGTTTTTACAACAGGGACATTTGAAATATTTTCTAATCATGTGCCTATTAAAAAAATCATTAAATTGCAACTATGTAGACCATTTTACTTTATGCTATGGTGCTTATTGGAAAATGAAGACCTACAAACTTGGTATAAGAGGGGAGATAAGATGTGGACATAAAAAAGGATATAAAAAAGTGAAAGAAAGCAGATGGGGCAGGGGGGGAGTGTAGAAAGAGAGGCATAAAATGCCACAGGAGTTCAGAGAAGGGACAGACTCATTCTAGCTAAGAAGGTGGTGGCTTCATAATGGAGGAGGCATCTGAGCTAGAGTTAAAGAAGGGAAAGATTTCAATGGGCATGATGTCACAGAGCACTAGAGGTGGTATGAACATTTTGAGCAAAAGAATGGAGGCAAAAGTGAACAGGGCATTTATGGGGAATAACAAATAGTACAGTTTGGCTAGAATGTGGGGTGTGTGACAGAGAATAATGAGAAATAAAGCTGGAAAAAAAGAATGAGATGGACTTAGAGGGCCTAAAGGCCATAGAGGCTAGGTATTACAACAATCCAGATTTTGGTAATGAGAGTCTAAACCTATGAAAAAAAATTTGTTGTCTTTTATGTGCAAAGGAATAACAGTAGGTGGGGTAGAGAAGGAGCTTTCAATCTTGTAGGGGAAAGAAGATATTTACATGCCCCCCAAATAGGGGCATATGAAAAAAAATGATTAATTAGCTCTGATCAGAGGCACCAGGGGAAGAAGAGTCAGGAATCAAAGACAATCCTGGGGTTTCAAAGTAGATGACTAAGGAGATGAGGGAATCAGTAACAAAAATAAGGAGGGACTAGACATGTTGCAGTAATCTACAGAGTATGTAAAAACTCTGGAACATATATTCTTATTTGCTTGGATAACTTCTTTCCCTAACCCTCTTATATTCTATATCACTTTCCTGAAAGAAATACACAAAAATGTTTCATGAAAAAACTTCTACTCATTTTCCCCTTCTGCTCTGGAATAATAACTCTGGGTAGGGTCAGTCTAGTAGAGTGGGTGACTGGTACTCTTCTCTTAGGTTCTCCTGCATCTCATCTATGATCTTGGCCTCCTTAAGTACTGGCCTTCATGGGTGTCCTAGGTTTTCTGTCTTCCCCATGGGATAATTCTGCTCCTTGTCTTTTCTCCTTCCCCACCAAGGTTTGTGGCTCTTGCTCCATTGCAAAAATTGTAAGTTACAGTTTTGACCATAGCAAAAGCTACCTGGAAACTTTAAGTATGTCAGATGGCAGAATTCATTTTGTCCCAAATTAAAGGAGCAGCCAGGTACTTTGTGCTGTGACAGGTTGTAGAGCAAAGAACTAGTCAGTACTTATGACCTCCATTCATTTCCTTTTCTATTTAATCTCTGTTTCCCATTCACCTATGTTGGCCTAGGTTTATAGAGCTTTCAATAAAAAAAAATATTGGCTTGCAGTGAACTCTGGCAATTGTGACAGAGCAGATTTGGCTAGGGATAAGGTCTCTTCAAACCTGCCAAGAAACAATGGTGCAATGAGCAGTCAGTCACCTGAACCTTATGCCTTATTTCCCTGTATCAAAGGTACAAATTCTACATATAATTTATATATATATATGTGTGTGTGTGTGTGTGTGTGTGTGTGTGTGTGTGTGTGTGTGTGTGTGTGTATATATATATATATATATATTTAAGTGATTTTGCAAATTTTTTTTTTGGTCTTGTCTCTGTTTCTCTCTCTCCAACTGTTATCTTTATTTATTTAATAAAACACCTGTTTTTAAATGGCTAAAAAACTAAAGCAAGGATAAGGAATGGATAACTATTAAAAAAAGATAAATTTCAATTAAATTTCAATTAACTTTGTCTTGATGGCTATGTGATTCTGAGTATATCATTTTAAACTAAATAGGAGTGTGAATTTCAATGATGAAAGTGACCAAGCATTATGCTCATTTAATTTTAACCCCATCTTCACTTTGGGATGAAAATACTAGGGGAAAATTATGACTGAACATTGTAGTGGATGTTTCCATATTCTTTTTTTTTTTTTTAATATATTTTATTTGATCATTTCCAAGCATTATTCGTTAAAGACATAGATCATTTTCTTTTCCTCCCCCCCACCCCCCATAGCCGACGCGTAAGTCCACTGGGCATTAGATGTTTTCTTGATTTGAACCCATTGCTTTGTTGATAGTATTTGCATTAGAGTGTTCATTTAAAGTCTATCCTCTGTCATGTCCCCTCAACCTCTGTATTCAGGCAGTTGCTTTTTCTCGGTGTTTCCACTCCCATAGTTTATCCTTTGCTTATGAATGGTGTTTTTTTTTCTCCTGGATCCCTGAAAGTTGTTCAGGGACATTACACCGCCCCTAATGGAGAAGTCCATTACGTTCGATTATACCACAGTGTATTAGTCTCTGTGTACAATGTTCTCCTGGTTCTGCTCCTCTCGCTCTGCATCACTTCCTGGAGGTTGTTCCAGTCTCCATGGAACTTCTCCACTTTATTATTCCTTTGAGCACAATAGTATTCCATCACCAACATATACCACAGTTTGTTCAGCCATTCCCCAATTGATGGGCATCCCCTCGTTTTCCAGTTTTGGGCCACCACAAAGAGCGCAGCTATGAATATTTTTGTACAAGTCTTTGTGTCCATTATCTCTTTGGGATACAGACCCAGCAGTGCTATGGCTGGGTCAAAGGGTAGATATTCTTTTGTCGCCCTTTGGGCATAGTTCCAAATTGCCCTCCAGAATGGTTGGATCAGTTCACAACTCCACCAGCAATGAATTAATGTCCCTACTTTGCCACATCCCCTCCAGCATTCATTACTTTCCTTTGCTGTTATGTTAGCCAATCTGCTAGGTGTGAGATGATACCTCAGAGTTGTTTTGATTTGCATCTCTCTGATTATAAGAGATGTAGAACACTTCTTCATGTGTGTTTCCATATTCTATATGTGTTTGACTTCAGTCCAAATCCTGCAAGGTTTTTTAGCATTTGCCACTGTTCCTGAAATTGAAAATTTGGTAGAGTCACATTCATGGGTTCTAAGTATGAGCTTTGTTAAAAATCCTTATGAATGCGTAGGAAGGCTATAAGGAAATTGGAGACACTTAAGAAGAGGATTACTGATATGGAGACAATAATTATTTGAATTGTGGTATTGGTATTTTAGATTGACTCAAATGCATAACATGTAGATTACAGATGACTCTAGGAGGAAGGGAGGTATCAGCAGTCTGTGGCACAGGGTCAAATCCAGTCTGTTCTATAGCACAGAGCTAAGAACAGATTTTACATTTTAAAATACAACAAAACTTTATTTAAAAACATAATCAGTTTTTGGGCAACAGTTTGTCAAACCATGCTTTAAAAGAACATTACCATAATCTACATTATCAAAAGATTTATAAGGATTTTTACAGTAAGAATAGGGAATAAAGTATGGATTTTGGAGCTAGGCCAAAACTTGAAAATAATTTCAACTTGTGGAGAGGGTTTTCTGCAATGCCTCCAAGTCAGGAGGAATAGAGTTTACAATGCTGACTGCTTCACTTCTGTATTTGTATCACTAGCACCTAGTAGGTACTTATTAAATTTGATGGCAAATTTATATATAATATGAAGTAAGAGATTATGATTGATATTTGTGCTATGCTGATTTTGTAGTGATAAAATAACAGGCCATTTGAAAGATAAGGAATGGATCTCAGCATATTATTCCTTCTTATGAAGGTCTAATAAGCATTCTTGATTCATATATTTTTAGCAGATTTTAGGATATCCTGCTTCTTACCCTAAATGAAAGATGATTAATACTACTAATACCTTATACTTGTATAGGGGTCATGTGTGTATGTGTGTGTGTGTGTGTGTGTGTGTGTGTGTGAAACCATGACTTTGTCTTAGTAACAACTCTATGACAGAAGGGCAAGGTCTGGGTAAATGGCATAAGTGTATCTAAGTATGGAAGTATCTAAGAACACATTTGAACCCAGGCCCTCTTGATTCTAGCTGGTACTCTATCCACTGTGCAACCTAGCTGCCCTGGTTTCATATCTTTTTCAAATTACTTTCATACACATGATCTAATTTGATCCGCAAAATAACTCTAAAAAACAGAAATGGCCCAGTTGTGTATTTAAAAGAAAACTAGATTTGAAGTCTTTAACACCTGAGTTTGGGGCCTGGCTATGATACTACTTTCTTGGGTAACCTTAGGCAAGTCACAATTTCTCCCTAGGTTAGTCTCATCATCTGTACAATCTGATCTGTTTACCCTGAAGTACTCTTATGAGAACCAAATTACACCGTGAATTGAACATGCTCTGTAAACCTTAAAATGCAAAATGAGTTAGCTAATGATAACAACAGTTAACATTTACATAGATGATACTTTAAGGTGTATAAAGAGCTTTACAAATGTATTATTTCAGTTTGATCTTTACAACAACACATTGAGGCTAAACTTCTATTCATATCTCCAGTTTAGAGAAGAAGAAACAGGCTTGGAGAGATTAAATGACTTGCTCAGAATTACAGAGCTGCTACCAAGTGTCTGAGGCAGGATACAAACTAAGGTCTTCCTGACTTGGAATTCCGTACTCTGGCTACAATGCCCTTAAGCTACTATTACTTGGGTTATGATAATGGAAATAAAGTGCTTTATATCTCTAAAGGGCTACATATCTGTATCACTGTCCCCTCATCACATACTGAGATTAAATGATTTGTCCAAATTTGCCAGATGAGTAATAGAGCCAGAACTAGAAACTAGATCCCTTTACTGACAGTGTTCTTTCTACTATAATGGTGAATTTCCTCTTTTCTCTATCATTCAATTTCCATGAGAAACTAATTCCAAGTACTCCAAATTCCAAGTAATTCCAAATATCTCAATGTCTAAATTTCTTTAATTGTAAATGAGGACATCAGACCCAATTATGTACCAAAGCTTGAAGAGCATAATGTAAATATTTATTAGCTTGTACTAGTGTTATCCGTATTACTTGGGGGAGGCTAAAACTTTTGTAATGCCATCTTGTGATAGCAATGGTCATATGTGTGAGCGTCTACTGAAATTAGACTGAGTCAGAACTAATGGCCTTGAGCAGAAAACCAGACTGAGTTAGATTTTCCAATGTTAGTTTGTTCTCTGCCATTTGGGTGCTATATTTCATATCATCCACACATCTCATTGCTCTTTTAAAAAATTCTGTAGTTTAAAACATAGATAATATTCTATGGAAATGTGCAAAAGTTGTAGCTATTAATGAGCACACTTCAAGGACAACCGAGATGTTGCAGTAGCTAATGGTGGTACGGAGGTCATATGTTTCAAGGATTATCCAAGCTGCTGAAATGGTGGTATGGAGGTCACATGTTTCAAGGATCATCCAAACTGCTGAAATTTAGTTGTGATGACACATAAAGTTAACTCTAGCCAAAAATGGAAGGGGGTGGGGGGTTAGCTGGATAGCTCAGTGGATGAGAGCCAGGTCTAGAGATGGGAGGTCCTGGGTTCAAATCTGGCCTCAGACACTTCCTAGCTGTAGGACCCTGGGCAAGTCATTTAACCCCCATTACCTAGCCCTTACCACTCTTCTGCCTTGGAACCAATACACAGTATTGATTCCAAGACAGAAGGTAAGGGTTTTATTAAAAAAAAATGGAAGGGGGGGAAAAACCCTTTAAGAATTGAAACATTATGTGAAACAGTTTAATCCTTTAAAATATTTAAAATTCTTTTTAAAAATTCTTAAAAATTAAAAAGAACCTTCAAATGCATTTGGAAGCTGGAAAATTTGTTGATTTCTTACAGGGAGGATTAGGTTTCTTGGATTAGGAGGAATAGTGAGATCAGTTTTAAAAAATTTCTGTTAAAAAGCAACACTGGTCATTGGCAAGAAAATATAAAGACTGGAGTACTGAAGATTGGAAAAAGGCATTTTTTTATAGACAAAATTCACTTTTTTTCATTTAAGGCTATGCTGAAACAATTGTAAGAAGTCCAGGTGAGCCTGTAAGATCTGGGGATTGTCATGACTACATCTAACTACAAATTTGGAGTTTGTTTTTAAATGGTGAGTAGGCCTGGAAGTTTTGTTCTCATTGAGTGAATGAATGATGAACTCTGAAAAAGATATTTCTATACTGACAGGCAGAATTATCCCAAAATTATTGTAATTCTCAAATAGAAAGGTAATCTTACAGTGTGACTTATAATATGCCACCAGTCATTAAAGGCTTAAGAAATTCATCTAAGAAATGGATATTTGAGTGACCTGGGAACTTGCATGATTTAAGCTCTACTGAAAAATCTATGGGCTATAATTGATGCCAAGTTCAAGGACATACCCAATATTCAATGTGACCGACATGTGGCTTCATGATGAATTAAAAAATATGTAAAAAGCTTATTGAATTCAATGCCAATCCATGTAAAATAAAGGAGTGGAGAAAAAAAGAGAAAATATTATATGGTAAATTGTTTAAAAATATAAAAAAGTTTGATGGTTTATTTTATAACAATAAATTTCAGTGTTTTCCTTTGTCAATGAGAAATTTGGAGCTGGGAGACTCTAGTCCAGTGATGGCGAAACTTTTAGAGATGGAATGCTGAGTGCCTCCCCATCCATAAATAAGAGCGCTGTGATGATTCTCCCCCCCACCCCCGACAAAGTATCTCACCTGTCCCCGCCCACCTCATCCCCCACTTCCCCTTTACCCTAGGTAGGGGAGGGAGGAAGCACTCCCAATGGGCTTCTGGGCAGAGTGGGTAGGTCATGTGCTCAGGTGCATGGAGAGGGAGAGTGGAGGAACTCTTCCCTGAGTCCCTACAGCTTTCTAGGAGCGAACTCTGATGGGTGACTGCAGGTGTGACCACAAAGAGGGTTCTGTGTACCCTTTTTGGCATCCATGTCATAGGTTTGCCATCACTGCTCTAGTCTAACCTTCTTTATGAGGTAACTGAGGCACTAAATGAAATGACAGGATTTGAATCCAAGTTTTCCTGACTCTAGGACCAATGTCCACAATACTAGGTTACACAATACTACACACACACATACACAATGGTTACTATATCCTTCTTTCTATCTGTCCAAGTCATTATGATCTCTTTACATGTAAGCTCTTAAGAGGCAAGGATCATATTTCTTTAAGTTTTATTGCATAAAGCCTAGTATAGCAAGTGTAGGTGGATGCTTAATGAATTCTGAAATCTGTCTACTAAATGTATCACTTCATATATTTGGTGTCTTCTGCTAGGGAATGAATTAACTGTAAAAAGCCAAATCACTGAAGCTTACTTTTTTAAGTGCCAAAAGCTTAATTTAAACATTTGTGATAGAAAGCTTTTTGAAATATATCACCTATTTCCCTGACTTCCTGAGTACTGTGTTCGGAAAACTGAGTCTTTTTACTGTTGGATAAGGCCCATGATTATGAACTTCAATTACTGTCCTAAGAAATAATACAGTAACTTAAAAGCTGACTGAATTGTATAGAGGTGTTTGGCTTTCCACGAAATGGCCTCATTCTACTGTGCTTTTTAAGTTCTTAGGGCTGTATTTATATTCTTTACTGTAAAGCTTTAACTAACTACATTGCTGTGGTCAATGTATACTTTTGACTTTGCAAACCAGATGAACAAGTTTGTCAGAACAGTATGCCTTAAGAGTTAAATAGGCTTTTAGGTGAAAGTCTGATTTTTTTTCTTCCTTTTGAATAATAGCTCATTTACATGGCGCTTCAGGGGTACAAAGTGTTCTAGATAAATCTTATTTGATTCTCATAATCACCAGGGGAATAGGCAAAGTAAGTAAGTGTTCTGCCTATTTTGTTGATGAAGCTAAAGGTTAAAAATTAACTGACTTGCCCAAGCATTGACTTAGCAGTAGGGCCTAGGTCTTGTGACTCCAGTTTCCTTTAGTTCTCTTTTCATGACACCATGTAAACTTTATGGAAATGGATTACGTGATACCTATTTTGTTTGCTCAAGCATTTTTATTTCCTTCCCAATCTTTTTCCTGTGGTGATCACACCCCTAGCCCTGCTCCCCTAAGTAAAATCCTTAGAGGTTATCTTTTCCAGCCACATTCTATTTTATAGCAGAGGAAACAAAGGCACAAGTTAGATGACTTGCCTGGGATCATAAGAGATAGAACAGAGACCTGAGCTATAGTTCTAATACCAAATGCACTGTTCTTTCAATTGTATTGTGCCTTTGATTCAATGTTATTATGTAACCACACGATAAGAGCATATCCCAGTCTGGCCGTAGCAAATATTTCTGGGACAAGACTATTCTTTTCTTTTTAAAATCATTCATTTACGCCTACTATACAAATATATAACTACAAATACAAGACACTAACTTATCCCTCTCTTCCTCAGACTCTTTTTTCCTAGTAAAATAATGACCTCCATTTTCTCTTTGTACAAGCAGGCTTTGAGACCCTTTTACTTCTGTTTCATCCTCTTCACAAAAGGAGGTTTCACATTTGTTACTGCCTGGATTTTTGAAGATTCCATTCAATTAAAGGCCTGCTTTCTATTAAAAAATTATTTTATTAATGCAAAATTATGCTGAGCATGATTACTGAATATAACTCTTCTCAATTGTTAATTTAGCATTTTATTTATTTTTTGCTGGTAGTAACTACCCTTTTTGCTGCATACCTTTGAAGCTTGTATGCACGATTTTTCTTTGGACATTAAAAAAAAATAACTACTAAAAGAGCCACCTGGAGAAGGCCCAAGAAGTGGGTTAAAAAAGGACTCAAAACTAGTAGAAATAGTTCTTTTTCCAAAGGTAGTTCCTGCTTTCTGAATGATATTATTTATAGAGAGAAGCAACATAATGGGGAGGGGGGGCAAAGAGTATGTAGAAAGGAGGGAATGTATAATTTCAAAATAGTTGCTGACATTTTCAACTTTGTCTATAATTAACCTGAAGCTAGAGACTCATAATCTCAAAATAAAAATGCTATTACTTAAACAATTTCTATTTCTAATAAGTTATGAGTCTGTTATCTTTGTTCAACACCATTTGTTACCAAGGATGGGATTTTCATTTTTAAAATTATATTCTAATGCATATTTTCCTGATCCACATGCTCCTTTCTAGAGCTGCACAACTCAAAAAAGGTTTCCAGGGACATGAAAGGGAACTCCACATCTGGAGAACAAACGTGGCAGTGAAGAAGAGAGAGTGAATCAGACTCAGATAAATGGAAATAGAATTTGGTAACTTCACAATGTGAGGAATAATTCTTTATTGCATATCAAAACCTAAATCACTTTTAAAATGAGAAACAATCTTTGCAGACATCAATGGCAATTAAGTCTGACAAGGAATCAGGTGTGGTACAATGTTATAAAAAATAAAGGACTCTCAACATTAGGAAAAAGTCAACCAAACACACAGGCAATAATAACTATGAGACTACTGTAAAGTAGTCTCTTTTACTGCAAAGTAAAAATTAAGCAAGTCAGTAAAGAGTAGATTGTTTTCCTTTGTTGTTTTTTTAGCTGAGTCTTCTTAAATCATTTTGAACTTACACATCCAATAAAATGAGCACTTCCTACACATAGTAGAACAGAAAAAGAACATTATATGTGAAACTGCATATCTTTATTATATTAATCCTGCTTCTAAGTATAACAAATTCAGTTTTAGCTTTCAAAGCTATCTTGCTTGTCTGGGCTTCTTTTCTGATCTTCCTTCTGTTCTCTGCATTTTTCAAAAAAGATGCCTTGATGACCTACTTTTTCTTTTACTTCTTCCTGTACCCTTACTAATTATTATTTTCATTGCATTGTGATCTGAGATGGTTGCATTTATTATTTCTGCTCTTTTTCACTTTTTTGTAATGTTTTTATGCCCTAATACATGGTCAATTTTTGTGAATGTACCATGTGCTGCTGAAAAGAAAGTGTATTCCTTTTTGTCCCTATTTATTCTCCACATATCTACTAACTCTAATTTTTCTAAGATTTCATTCACTTCTCTTACTTCTTTCTTATTTATTTTTTCATTTTATTTATCTAGTTTGGATAGAGGAAGGTTGAGGTCTCCCACTAGTATAGTTTTTCTATCTATTTCATCCTTGAGCTCCACTAGTTTCTCCTTTAAAATCTGGATGCTATGCCATTTGGTACATGCATGTTGAGTACTGACATTTCCTCATTGTCTATACTGCCTTTTAGCAGGATGAAATTACCTTCCCTATCTCTTTTAACTAGATTTATTTTTACTTTGGCTTTGTCAGATATCATGATTACGACTCCTGCCTTCGTTTTATCAGTTGATGCCCAATAGATTTGACTCCATTCTCTTACTTTCACCCTATGTGTATCTACCTTCCTCATGTGTGTTTCTTGTAGATAGCATATGGTAGGGTTTTGGATTCTAATCCACTCTGCTATTCGCTTGCGTTTTATGGGTGAGTTCATTCCATTCACATTCAGAATTATAATTACCAGCTGTGTATTTCCCAGCATTTTGATTTCTACTCCTAGTCCTGCCTTTTCTTCTTTCAGTATTTCCTTCTACACCAATGTTTGTTTTAATCAGTTCCCCTAGTTCCCAACATTATTTTACTTCCCTTTCTACCCTCTCCCTTTTATCCCCTCCTTATTTTGTTTGCAGTCTTTTTAAAACTACCCCCCTACCCTCTCCCTCCCTTCTACTTCATTTGTTACCCTTCTACTCTCCTATAGGACACAAATCTATTCTCTGCCCCAATGGATTGGATTGTTCTTCCCTCTTTGCATCAATTTCAATGCACGTAAGAGTTGAGTATTTCCTGTCTCTGACCTCTTTACCCTTCAGTGTATTGATGTCCCCCCCCCACCATGAGCTTCTTTGTAACATATAAATTTACCCCCTTTTTTGTTTCTTTTCCCATTTCTTTTAGTATTAACCTCTTTTTTTTAGCTCTAGTTGTGTGTATATATATAATATATACCCACACATGGATATGTATTTATGCATACATATATATATATATACACCTATTTATGTCTTGTCATTTCATCCTATAGTTTGTCACTGTTGCCTCTAAGTGTAATTCTTCTAGCTGCCCAGATGATAATAACAATTTTTAAGAGTTACTAATGACCCCTTTTCTTAGAGGGATACATATCATTTTAACTTATTGAGTCTCTTAAAAAAAGTTTTTTGTTTTGTTTTGTTTTTCTTTTTTCCCTCTTTTTAAATTACCTTTTGATGATTCTCTTGAGTTCTGTGCTTGGACATCAAATTTTCTGTTCAGGTCTGGTCTTTTCTTTACAAATGCTTGGAATTCTTCTATTTTGTTGAATGGCCATACTTTCCCCTGTAAGAATATAGTCAGTTTTGCTGGGTAGTTGATTCTTGGTTGTAGACCTAGTTCCCTTGCTTTCTGGAATATATGCAGCCAGATCCTGTGTTATCCTCATTGTGGTTCCATGGTATCTGAATGACTTCTTGGCAGCTTGTAATATCTTTTCTTTGGTCTGATAGTTCTTGGATTTGGCTATAACATTCCTGGGTGTTGTCAGTTGGGGATTAAGTACAGGAGGTGATCTGTGGATTCTTTCCATCTCCACTTTTCCCTCTTGCTCTAGAATATTGGGGCAGTTTTCTTGGATAATTTCCTGTAGTATTATGTTCAGGCCTTTTCTTTTGGCATGGTATTCTGGGAGACCAATGATTCTTAAATTG
Organism: Monodelphis domestica; assembly: GCF_027887165.1. Lineage (NCBI taxonomy): Eukaryota > Metazoa > Chordata > Mammalia > Didelphimorphia > Didelphidae > Monodelphis > Monodelphis domestica. The sequence goes on from NC_077230.1 coordinate 68,116,851, forward strand.
TCTCTCCTCGAATGATTTTCTAAATCTTCTGTTTTGTGAATGAGATGTTTCATATTTTTCTCAATTTTTTCATTCTTTTGATTTTGTTTTATAGTGTCCTTCTGCCTTGTGAGGTCACTTAATTCTAGTTGTTGTATTCTGGTTCTTAAAGACTGGATTTCATCCCTGGCTTTTTGGTTATCCTTCTCCTTCTGGTCTGATTTTCTTTGGAGGTCATCTTTCATTTTCTTTACCTCATCTCTCATCTCTTTTGCCTCATCTTTTATCTTCTTTGCCTCATCTTTCATCTCCTTTGTCTCATTTTCAAGCTGGTTGATTCTGGCTTTCAAGACAATATTTTCTGTTTCCAGATGACTTATCTTAGTTTTTAAGTTCTTTTCCCAATTGTCTTCAGTCTCTCTTAATTATGTTTTGAATTGCATTTTGAATTCTTCCAAAGCCTGTATCCAATTCACTGGGATTTCTGCTTTGTTGTTTGGTGATCATTCCTCCTCTGTTCCATTTGCTCTTTGTTTGTTGCCTGTATTGAAGTTGTCGATTATAATTTCTTTTTTCTTTTTCTGTTGTTTGCTCATATATACCCCTTCTGTAGTCCCCATATTTGTCTGTGTTCTTGCTCCTCTCATTGTTCTGGTTTTGGGGTTTTCTGACAGTCTCCCCTCTTGGAGCTTTGTCAGAAGATCTCTCCCTGCAGTCTGTGGGGGAGGGATGTTGGAGTTTGAGCTTCCCTGTCCTCTGGAGGCTTTTGATTGGATTAAAGTCCAGCATTCTGTGAGGCAGGGGTGTTGGAGCTTGGGATTCCCTGACCTCTGAAGACTTTTGATGGGATTAAGTTCAGCTGGGTTGGGCTGGATGTGCTGAGGCCAAAACCTCCTGGAAGGCTGGAGCAATATGGAGGGTCTCCTCCGCTGTGACCAGGCTGCCTGCTCTGTGCTTCCTCTCAAGCTCCTTCCCCACCATCTGTGTTCGATGCTCTGGGCCTGGCACAGCCCTGACCACAAGGTACACCCTCCAGACCAGCACCTTTGCCTGCCCAGAGGTTCCTACTGCCGCTGGAGGCTTAGCGCTCTAGGTGGGGGAGGGGAAGGGTCCTGGGACCTTCTTTCTGCTTTCCCCTTAAACCCTGGCTTTGGGGGGGGCATACCTTTTGGATTGAGTCCGGCAGGAGGGTTCCTTGGCTCTGTCTTGTTGTTAGGTTTGATTTTCAGTCTCCTCTGAGCATTTAGTTTGTAACTGATAAGGAAGGGTATTCAGAGGTCTGAACTTTTGCTGCTTCTACGCCACCATTTTGACTCCGCCTCCTCCCCTACTTTTTCTTTTTAAAAAATGTACAGTCTTTAGGACAATCTTCATAAAAAATAGTTCTTGCTTCAATTGCTAGTTTATATTAAACATCTAAAAAGGAATATTATACCATACCTTAATAAAATATTCAAGTAGTCTGTAAGTTTTAGTCAATCAATATTTAATTAGCTAATCTCAATTATAAATGCCTATTCATATGATGTCAGTAGCATCACTTCTGGCTTCCCTTTGAAGTATTTACATCATAGGTATATCCTTCACTACAGATTTCTTTAAAATCTGCCTCTATGGTTCACTTTCCAGTTATAGATGATGGTAATCTCTAAAGCAAAACACTTGTTCTTCTATTTCAACTTGGATAAATGGAGCCTTTCTGAGAACTAGTTGAAACATTTATCAAAATCAGGGTTGATATTCGGGAAGGTATTATCAGGCTATCTTAAACCCAGAGTATCCTGGATATTCAGTGAGGCTGTAACAAAAGAAACTGGAAATGTTCTACAGTTATTCAAGGTTGGTTGTATTTTTCTCTAGCCCTTCGCTGTATATTTTTACATGTATAATCTTAATTACAGGATTTCTTCCCACTACCCTGAAAAGCTTCTAGGGTACGGACTCCATGAAGAAAGCAGAGATTTGACCTTGATGAGGCAGCTATAACTTCACTACTAAAGCTCCATTCAAAAACTCCTTGTTTTGTTTTGTTTTTATATGTGTTAAGAAAAGCTTTCTGCAAAATCTATTTTGTAGTCCATCACTGAACAATTTCCTATGTTCTCAGACAGCACATGTTTGTCAGTTGACTAATCATCCATGCTGTTCAAAAGTATGTGTCTAGTTAATTTAAGCAGTTTATTTTGATAGTGTTCACCTCCTTTTGATTATAGCAGGTGTTTCAAGGATAAATTTGCTGAAAATTGTATTTTGTTTAAACAACAGCACCATGTACATTTATGGCCCTACTATATTAAATAACATTTATTGTCTGGAAGCAATAGATACAATTACAAACATTTGTGACAGTAATTGGTGCTATTACTCCTGCATGAAGTCTCACAGAGACCAGCTTACTGCCACCTGTATTTACATTTCTTTGTTGCTCTGTAATTCTCAGACTTGAATTTTTTATTTGGCACTTTATTTTTCCTCAAATTATGTGGATATTTCTCAAAAGAAGGTCTGTCTACTTATAAATCTACAAGAGATAAAAATGTCACCTCCTCATTATTCAAATTATAGGAGGAATTTCATTTTAATGAATAATGTCCAATTCTATATAACAAGGCTAGTTCCACATCTTGGGAGACAGCCCATTCTAGCACCACTTTGCTGACATGGATACAAGAACATAAGTAAAAGAGAGAGGGTAAAAAAATGTACTTGACAAGCAGTTAGTCAATCTTGGCCTTTTCAGCAAGGTTTTTATTTGCATTTTAATACCTGTAGGGTATTAAATATTTTTAAACAAAATTGGGATTTTTTTCAAAATGTTGCTAGTATTTTGAGATTTTGTTGTTTGTTTTTAGAGTCATTCCTGACTGCTGATGTTTGAGTGGGTGGGGCTGCAAAATGACAGTGCTCTGTTCTGCTTCTGGGGGAGACAAGTGAGAGAAAAATGTGGGTTTCTTTGTGGCATACTTACAAACTTCACAGGATCACAGATTCAGAGCTAGAAGGGAGCTCAGAGGCTCTCTATTCCAACTATCTCATTTTACAGAAAGGGAAAGGAACTAAGGCCTAGAAAATTGAAGTAACTAGCCCCAGGTCACAAAGATATAGAGTCCAAGTTGGTATCTGAATGAAGATCATCTGACTCTTGAACTCTGAACTAGTGCCGCTTGTACCAGGAGGCTTGGCAAGTAGCAAACTGCCCAGACAAGGGTGAATTACTTACCAAACTAAAATGTCATAATCATTGATAACAGAATTTCAGTGTTGAACTTGGGAGTCATTTACTACAAAGAAACTGAGAATGAGTTAAGTGAAAAGTCAAAGAACAGAGAACAGCAGAACTGGGGCTAGAAATTTCCCCTATGAATTGTGAAGTACATTCTGAACAGTCATGTAAATTATTTCCTTATATTTTAGATGAAGTAATTAACAAAATACTCCAAGTAAAATGTATAGAAGTAGAAGCCAGGAGATCTGGTTCTAGTTTTAGTTGGGTCAGTACTTCACTAGATGACTTATGAGGCTGAAACTTTCTGTGTGTCAAGGTCTATATCTATCAAACCAAAAGTCTGGAATGGATTCCCCAACACTAAGCTCCCTCCCAATTTGAATGATTCATATTTATAAAGAGTTTTACAGTATAGTTTATTCACAACAGTCCACTGAACTAGGTAATAATCAATAAACATTTATTAAGTATCTACAATGTATCAGACACAGTGCTAAATACTGGGGATAAAAAAGAATAGCAAAAGACAACCTCTACACTTGAAGTACTTACAACCTAATGGGGGATGAAAAGGTTTGGAAGAGTACTTGGGATGAACAGTGAGTTAAATTAGAAATGTGTAACAGGACTGATCTGTAGCTGTGAGGACCCAGTTGAGTAACATAAATTTGTAGTTGACTGGTCAGCACAGGTTTGTGATTTTCTCCAGCTTCATTTGGGCATACATGTGTAGGAACAAGGGCAAAAGAAAGTGAGAATGATATAAGACTAAGGCCTGGCAAAGTTCTAAGATGGCACTGAGATAAATGGGCCAGAGGGGGCAGCTGAGTGGCTCAGTGGATTGAGAGCCAGACCTAGAAATGGGAGGTTCTAGGTTCAAATCTGGCCTTAGACACTTCCTAGCTGTGTGACCCTGGGCAAGTCACTTAACCCCCACTGCCTAGCCCTTACCACTCTTCTGCCTTAGCACTAACATACAGTAGTGATTCTAAGATGGAAGGTAAGTGCTTTAAAAAAAAAAAGATAACAGGACAAGAGCCTCAAGAAAAGAGGTCAGCAGGTAAGAGAGGAGAGAAAAACTAATTTTTGGGGTGATAGCCTAGAAAAAAGGAGTTTGCAGAATTGGTGGTTATGGAGTGGACAAAGAATAGGGACAGGGGTTATAAGACAGAGGGAGAAGGTGGAATGATAACAAATTATTATCAAATAAGGGAATTTCAGAGTGCATGAACATGGAATTGGCACATGTATAGGTGTTAACAGGATCAAAGGAATGACCATCTTTGTATGTGTCTGAGTTGAGGTGGATTAGGCCATGTAAAATGAGTAAACTGAATTACAAATATCCCTATTTTACAGAGAAAGAAACTAAAGATTAGATGCATTTACTGGTGGTCACAGTTTATATATCTGTAAGTATTAGAACCTAAGTTTAAAGGTTTAAAGCTAAGAGTGTTAGTTAAGTCTATAATTTTTATAACCTTTAGCATTCAAATACCAACTACTAAGAAGTATTCTTTACTATTACTATTATCCAACAATTTATAATATTCCACAATATTACTAGTCCAATATTTTATAAAATATGTAAAAATAACTATATAAACTACAATCATAGATCAAAGACAAAGTATCTTTGCTCCCTTAGTCAATAACATAGTTATAACCATTTCCATTTCATTTGCTCCTTGTGTCATCATGACTTCTTACATTTGAAAATGTAGTGACATACACTTAACATTTTGTTTTAGTAACCAATACATGAGGGGCTGTGTGGTGTTATAAATAGAAGGCTGAAAGAAAAATTGGATCATAGCACCAGGAAAACATATTAAGGCCTAATTTCTGAAAAATACAATAATAGCTGAAAAGGGTCTGGACCATCTAATTCAACCCTCTCATTTTACACTGAGAACATTCACTGGATTTTTGTGCCTCTTAATGCTATTATTTTCTTTTTGCATTGCTTTCATTTCTTTTCCCCATTTTTCTTTGACCAGTCTTATTAGATTTTTAAATTCCTTTCTGAGTTCTTATGGAGCTTGAGACCAATTCCTGTTTTTCTTTGAAGTTTTGTTTGTGGTTGCATGAGATCACCATCCCCTGTTATTTCTTTGCTTTGCTCTTTGTTAAAAGTTAAAGTGTTTCTTTTGCTGTTTTGTTCATTTTTCAAGCTTTTTATTTTTGCCTATAGATTAAGGATTCTGAAAGCTGATGATTCTGTCTCTTCTGCTGCTAGCTTTCAGGTCCAGGCACTGTGAAGTATTTTGCCCTGGGGCTAGGTCTTCACCAGAGCAGTGTAGGCTTGAAAGGCCCAACACTTCCAGGTGAGTCTGAGATGCTCTTTTGTTGGTGTAGCCCATGTCCTGGGATCCCAAATTAGCCTATGCTCCAAAAATGAACCTGGCAAAGTAGGTGGGGGGTGGGGGGGGGTTGGCCAGCACTCCTTTGTGTGCAGTTTTGTTTCCCGTTTCCCCTTATCCCATGAAAATCAACTCTCTCTGCCTACCTTTCAAGTTGTGTTCAGTAGAACCCTCTCACTTTGTCTTGCTGTTGGTTTTTGACTTCTGTCATTTTGAGGGACTTTTAAAAGATTGGTTTGAAAGGAATGTCAGAGTGGTTTCAGCTTTCACTACTACTAAGCTGTCTCCTTGGTTCCACCCCCTACACTGAGAGCCAGGAAGATAGGTAGACTTCACCATGGTCACACTAGTTACTGGGCATCAGAGGTGGGAATCTGAAGTTAGCTCCTCTGACTCCAAAGTCTGTGCTCTTTCCACTCTACCACACCATTCTATAACCACAGGAAAGTTGATTTACCTCAGTGTACCAGACAACTCTCTAGGACTATAAATTATATAAATACCAGATAACTCAAAACTATGACCCTGGAGAGAAACTGAAAAAATGTACTTCTTTCTCTGCAGAGGCTGAGATTAGGAGTAAAGTATATTACATAAGCAGTTAGGCTTGGCTGATACATTGATTTTTTCTTCTTTTCCTCTCTTCCTCTCCCTCTCTCTCTCTCTCTCTCTCTCTCTCTCTCTCTCTCTCTCTCTCTCTCTCTCTCTCAAACCCTTACCTTCTGTCTTAGAATACAATATTCTGTATTGGTTCTAAAGCAGAAGAGTGGTAAGGACTAGGCAATGGAGGTTAAGTGTCTTGCCCAGGTCATATAACTAGGAAGTGTCTGAGGCCATACTTGAACCTAGAACCTCCTGTCTCTAGGCTTGGCTTTCAATCCACTGAGCCACCTAGCTGTCCCCTTCTTTTTCTTTTATTGTACTTTCTATAAGAGAAGGATAGGGAACAGGAAGAGATATTTTAAAGTGAATAAGATATAAAATGAAAAGACAGCAATAACATTTTCTTTAAAAAGAAAGAAAAAAGAACATTATAAGTTGACAATCTGAATTTGTAAAGGGAATTTCCACAATGAGAATTCTCTACATCAATAAAATTGTAGGTCCAAACCAAAAAATTATCAACAATAAAAAGAAAAATATAAACAATACAGTATGTCATTTATACAATGTCAAAGTTGGCTTCTATTTTATGGGGTTTTGCATAATTAGACAACTGTGATGGGCTTTAAATTTATTAAAATGAAATTCTACTTGTAATCCTTTGAATCTTGTACCTTTTAATATACTGTTTTATGCAAAGCCATAACATTTTTTACAGGTGGCAGGCAAGAGTATTAGGGCACTGGAAAAGGCCCTGGGCATCTGGACACAGAAGCCACAGTGAATTTTAGTTCTGTGGCTTCTTGATGTGACTTCAGTTAAGTCACTTTGATTCTTTGGGCCTCAGTTTCCTCTGCTATAGGTTAGACCAATTAATTTCTAGCTGTAAATCTTATGATCTTGGGAACTAAGTCTCTTATTTGTTTCAGTTGACTGGATGCTAATAGGTTAGTGGGCTTTGAAATCTAGTGAGGTTTCCCTGTGCAAGTTCACATCCTACTCAAAGAAATTGCTTATGTTTAATCAGACAATAAGAAGCATAGCAGTTTTCAAAAGAAATGAAAACCTTATGCAAGAATGCTTCCTGCAAAGATAACAGATAAAATGGAAAAAGCTGGAAGAGCTGTGGGGAGACAGGTACACCATAACACTATGGATGGAGCTATGAATTCTTTATGCTGTGGGCAACCCCCCGCCCCAAACTAGAATAATTGAAAAGTCACTAAATTAGAGACATCCTCTGCCTATTGATACCTCTTCTAGAAATGGATATTATATATTATAAGGAGGTCAAAAAACTTATTGTAGCAGTTTTTAGAATTAAAGAACTGGTTGACTGATTTTTGTTCTTCCTATTCAAAGAGGAACAAAATGACATCACTATTGGTGATGTCTTTTGATTGCTCATAAATTGAATTTAAGTGAGGAAGAGTTGCACAAAGTCATCAGTCTCACTGTCTTTTCCAAAGCTATTAAAATACAGTGGCAAGAAAAAAGTCAAGACAACTAGCAATGGCCTGAATGCAGTAGATGACTTTGGCATCTTCAATGTCTAACCTAACTCTAAGTGCTCCACAATACCTGCTTTGGCTGCCTTCATGGCCACTGGAATAAATTTGTCTCTTCTGCCCTTTCCTTCAGGGGCAATGTTCACATGCTTTGGGTAGACCCCCAAATTCACTAGGTTCGAGGCCTGTTGATTTACCTCAACCCGTTTTACTTCTCCTACTGACAGTTTACTGGGATGTGGCTGTTATGCATTCCACAACTTCTTGAAGCCACAGGTTAAGAGTAGGGTGAAAGGTGGATGAGCAGCCCTGAAAAGGTCTTGGCAAGCTTTCAAACCAGATGTATTAGTCTTTCCTGAACATTCTATGTACCACACAAAAGATTAGAAATAGAATAAAATTAGGCACTCAGTGTCTAGAAGTGGCTGAAGAAATTGCAGCATAAAAATGTAACAAAACTGTTATTGTGTAATACAAAATGAAAACAATGGATAAGTATGGGGATTTCAGATCAATTGAGAGAATGTGTATAGACCAATACAGAGTGAAATAAGCAGAAACAGGAGAATAATTTGTGCTTTGACCACAATAATTTGAAGGGGAACTGTACTTATAAAAACCTCAGAAATCTGATCAATGCAATGAATCACCAGACTACTGACAGTAAAGCATGTCTTGCCTGTTGTCAGAGAAGTGTTGGGAGTTCAAGAAAGAGGTATGTTTTTTTTTTCTTCAGAGATGGCCAATATTGCTCACTACTATTTTGTTAATAAGGGATTTTCCACTGAACAGTGGAATGGGGAGTCACTGGGAGGTGAAAAAGACTATCAACAAAATGTCTTCCCCCAAACAAATGCTAGATTCAAAAAATCTAGGTTCAAGTCTCAATTTTGCCACTGATTAGCTACGCATTTTTAGCCAAGTCAAGCAATTTCCCCCATTGTAAAATTAATCTCCACTTGGTATAGTAGGAAAAGTTTTATACAGGAATCAGAGGACTTGGGTTCATATCTGAGTTTTGTCACTATCTTTGAAACTATGGGCAAAGGACAAGTTCTCTCTACCTCAACTTCTTTATCCATATATATAAAATGAGGGAAATATGACTTAATGATCTTTAAAGTTGCTTCTAGATCTAAATTTATCATCCTATGGACTTTAGTGGTTAAACTATATGCCCTACATGCTATTTAAAAGCTTTAACATTTCTGTGATAACTGATAATGTAATAAGATTTTTTAATAACATTTAGGTTTTAGTTGAAAACTAAAGGTTAAATAAGATTTCAATTGCCCCATTCTTAACAATATACATGTTCTAAAAGATAATTGGATCAAGGAGTATGTGTTTTAAAATTATTTTTAAAATGACAAAATTGTAGGTTAAGTTCAGAATTCAAGATTGTTTTTACAAATGTAACTAGTGGGAGAGAGGGGAGAGAGACCAAGAAAAAACACATAAGCACAGAAAAGTAGTAAAAGATTTGAGAACATTAGAAATACCTAGCAATACTTAGAAGCCTTTTTAAAAAAGAATCCCTATATCTAAATTCACTGCAATCAACCTAAAGATTTACATAATTATGAAAGACACTTTTGATGGAATGAAAGAGGTAGCCAACCGTTTTTTGAAACAACAAAGTAGGAAACATTTAATTACAATTTGAAAAAAAAAACTAAGTCATTAATCAACATTTTTAATTCTTATATCCATGGGGCATTAAAGCATGTTAGAACAGTTGTTCAATGCATTAAATATCCTATGTTAAATCATTATAATTTATAATGTTAGAAATAATTTCTGCCTAAATGAAGAGTCATGTAGGCATTCACAGAAAATTACCTCATACTTTCTATTACTCATTATTTCCAAAGGGTAACAGTAAACAAAGGGCATCAGAATGCTATTCTTTCCCTGGTTTCTGGTTAGAGTCCCAATCTTTGTCTAGAAAGATCACTCTCCAAATAAATGCCAATAAGTTTAATAATTTTAAGCAACTATTTTCCTTTACCTCTGCACATCAAGTGAAATGAAGGTTAGCTATATCACCAAGACTGGGAAGAAGAACATAACATGCATACTTCATCAAATATTTAGATTCAGAATTAATGAAAAATAAGAAGCTTCCAAATAATCTGAAGATGCATCATCATTCTACATTTTAAAAAGAATGCCTTAATAAAGGCTTCTTTACAAACCTATTTCCACGACTATTTAAGTGAGCAAACATTTCAACAAAGAGGGGATATTATAGGAATAAGATAACCTAATTTTTAAAAATAGTTCATCATCTAGGACAATATTGTCCTTCACCTATCCCCTAAAATTGTGAGCTGACATCATGTCAAACCCAGGAAGGTAAATAGCTGCCTGGCTGATATTATATTCCCAACCTGGGATTTGATTTGATTCCAAATTAGCTCTACTTATATTCCTTTGAAATTTCATACATTTTATATACTAGGATTTAATGTGTAAGAGATATCTTTGACATTTTATGTGCTGTCATAATACTTTATTATTGATCTTTTGTTTATACATCATATTTCCCAATATATTCTTCTCTATCTCCCCTTGAACCATCCCTTATAATAATGAAGAAAGAAGAGAAGCAAAACATAGTTCAGCAAAACCAAACAACAAATTAAAGACTGACATTCTATTTAGCATTCCACATTCCTAGTCTCCCATATCTATAAAGAAGGAAGGAGGAAATGCATTCTTACATATCTTCTTTGAGGTCAAGCTGGGGCATTATCATTTTACAACATTCTATTTTATTGTTTTGGTTTCCTAGTTCTTATTTCTTTTTGCATTGGTTCATGCAAGTCTTCCTCTTGCATTTTTGTATTCATTTATCACTTCTCATAGCACAGAAAAATTCTCTTCCATTATAGGTTACTTACTTATGTGTATAGGTATATGTAACTTACTTAACCATTCCTGAGTCATAACACCTTTTAAAAAGGGAGGAAGACCATTAATATAATGGAAAGAATGCTGGATATTTGGAGTCAGAAGAAATGAATTCGAACATCAGCTTTGTTATAGATCACAACAGATTTATGAAATCACTTTGGTTCAAGAGCAATTAGGACAGAGAGGGTGAAGATCAGAGATCACCCACAGCATGAGTCTCCATGACATGAGGTTCCAGGCCCTCCCTTTTATCCCATAGCCCCGAGAAAAGGGCTCGAGATATTTATTTTGTTCTGTATTGTTTGTTTTTCTCAGTTTCCGGCACAGTAGGTAGAATCCCCACTGGACCTGGAACCATCACTCAGAGACATGAATCCAAGGAAGACTTGGAAATTGGGACTATATTTTATAGGAACTGAGTTAAGCTATGAACTAATATCCTTCCTTCACCAGAGTATGAGGTAATGCAGGCAGTAGGAAGAGGTGGGGATGAAGAGTTTGATAACCCTTTGAGCACAATTCTAAATTGTTCTCCAGAATGGTTGGACTATTTCACCACTCCACCAACAATGCATTAGTGTCCCAAAATTTTTCTACAACTCCTCTAATATTTGTCTGTCATGTCAGTGAGTTGGGTGACATATATAACACATATGGTCTTCAAGCAGTTAAGAGCAAAGAGCAGGGTAGTCAGTGGTACAGATGAGACCCTGTCAGGGGTAAATTGGGTCATTTACATTTGCCAGGAAAATGGACCCCTGAAAAAAAAGACTCTGTGCAGGACTTGAATTTAGATACCCTAAATTCTAAGACCCCAAGAGAATATGAGGAAAAATATTAAGGCTGTGATTGTACAGCTTTTTCCCACCCTGGTATGTGTTCTTTCAGAAATCAATTCCATTGATTTAATTTTCCAAACTTTTCATTTGTTGACTGATTGACTATTTAAATTCTGATACTGTTGGCATTACTGAATCCTGCATAAGTATTTATATGTTTAATTTGAGAAATATAAAAGCACCAGAATGATAACTGTCTAGTAGGGATGTTCACATTGTTCTTTTTGTATTTAAACAGATCTATACTGTTTATCTTTTGTGAGAGCTAATGATCCTACCACTTCCTTAGGATGAGAATGCTTGTGCTTAAATTCATGAACACTTGACATTTTATTCTAGTTTTCAAACTGAGCTTGTTTGACTTTCTGAACTATTAAAAGAATGTTTGCAGTTTCGTTTTGTTTACCTTTCAAGTGATCAACTTGAAGTGGGGGAATTTCAGGTGCCTTCATCTGTGTGCACCTGTTATGACTGTACTTCAGGGGATCATCAGAGGGTCCAAGATTATTTTGGTATGCCATGAGTAGAAACAGAAGAATCATGGAAATGTTTCCTCTGAGGATACTTCTCACATCTAAGAAAACTGACCTGGTTGACCTCAGGTCCAAAATTCCTATAGGAAGGCTGCATATGGTCTGGAAAGCTCCATGTCAACTGTCTTTCCAACTGAAAAGAGAAACTAGTTTTCTTTGCCTTTCTTTGCATATAGGTAGAGAAAGGCCCTATAAGGCTATGGCTTAACATGAAGATTTGACAAACTTTGTGAAATACTTTTAGTTTTATTGAATTTTCAAAACTATATATTCAATGTACTGTTGATTTTTTTTTATCTGTACATGGGGTATTGAACAAGGCATCAAAGAATTCCTTAAGAAAAAATCCCCAGGGCTTGATGGATTCACAAATGAATTCTATCAAACTTTCAAAGAACAACTAATCCCAATATTATACAAACTATTTGACAGAATAAGCAAAGAAGAAGTTCTACCAAGTTCATTGTACAACACACACATGGTACTGATTCCAAAGCGAGGCAGGTCAAAAACAGAGAAAGAAAACTATAAACCAATCTCCTTAATGAACATACATGCAAAAATCTTAAATAGAATACTAGCAAAAAGACTCCAGCAAGTGATCACAAGGGCTATTCATTATGATCAAGTGGGATGTATACCAGGAATGCAAGGATGGTTCAATATTAGGAAAACCATCCACATAATTGACCATATCAACAAGCAAACCAACAAAAATCACATATTTGTCTCAATAGATGCAGAAAAAGCCTTTGACAAAATACAACACTCATTCCTATTAAAAACACTAGAAAGTATAGGAAGAGAAGGGCCTTTCCTAAGAATAATAAACAGTAAATATCTAAAACCATCAGCAAACATCATCTGCAATGGGGACAAATTAGAAGCCTTCCCAATAAGATCAGGAGTGAAACAAGGATGCCCATTATCACTTCCATTATTTAACATTGTACTAGAAACACTAGCAGTAGCAATTAGGGAAGAAAAAGAAATTGAAGTTATTAAATAGGCAATGAGGAGACCAAGCTATCATTCTTTGCCAATGATATGATAGTCTACTTAAAGAATCCTAAAGAATCAACTAAAAAGCTATTCAAAATAATCAACAACTTTAGCAAAGTTGCAGGATACAAAATAAACCCACAGAAGTCATCAGAATTAGAAAGAGGAATTCCATTTAATACCACCCTAAATGATATAAAATACTTAGGAATCTATCTGCCAAGATAAACACAGGAACTATTTGAACACAACTACAAAACAATCTCCATAAGATTAAAACTAGATCTAAATAATTGGAAAAACATTAATTGCTCATGGGTAGGGTGAGCTAACATAATAAAAATGACAATCCTACCCAAACTTATTTACTTATTTAGTGTCCTACCCATTCAACTACCAAGAAACTTTTTTACTGAATTAGAAATACCATAACAAAGTTCATTTGGAAGAACAAAAGATCAAGGATATCAAGGGAAATAATGAAAAAAATATGTGAAGGAAGGTGGTCTAGCGGTACCAGATCTCAAACTATACTATAAAGCAGTGGTCATCAAAGCAATATGGTACTGGCTAAGAAACAGAAAGGAGGATCAGTAGAATAGACTTTGGGTAAGTAACCTAAGAAAGACTGTCTATGATAAACCCAATGATCACACAACTTTTGGGATAAAAAAAACCACTATTTGACAAAAACTGCTGGGAAAACTGGAAGACAATATTGGAGAGATTGGATTTAGATCAACATCTCACACCCTAAGATAAACTCAGAATGGGTGAATGACTTGAATATAAATAAGGAAACTAAGTAAATTAGGTGAACACAGAACAGTATACTTGTTAGCTCTTTGGGAAAGGAAAGATTTTTAAGACCAAGCAAGAGTTAGGAAAAAATTACAAAATGTAAAAGAATAATTTTGATTACATTAAATTAAAAAGTTTTTCAACCAAAATTAGAAGGGAAGCAACAAATTAAGGAAAAAATCTTCATAACAAAAACCTCTGACAAAGGTCTAATTACTCAAATTTATAAAGAGCTAAATCAATTTTAAAAAAATCAAGCCATTCCCCAATTGATAAATAGGCAAGGGACATGAATAGGTAATTTTCAGTTAAAGAAATAAAAACTATTAATAAGCATATGAAAAAGTGTTCTAAATCTCTTATAATAAGAAAAATGCAAATCAAAACAACTCTGAGGTACCACCTCACACCCAGTGGGTTGGCTAACATGACAGTAAAAGACAGTAATCAATGCTGGAGAGGATGTGGCAAAATTGGGACATTAATGCATTGTTGATGGAGTTGTGAATTGATCCAACCATTCTGGAGGGCAATTTGGAACTATGCCCCATGGGCACTAAAAGTCTACCATTTGATCCAGCCATAGCATTGCTGGGTTTAGAGATAATAAGGAAAAAGACGTGTACAAGAATATTCATAGCTGTGCTCTTTGTGGTGGAAAAAAATTAGAAAATGAGGGGATGTCCTCTGACTGGGGAATGGCTAAACAAATTGTGGTATATGTTGGTGATGTAATACTATTGTTCTCAAAGGAATAATGAACTGGAGGAATTCCATGTGAACTGGAATGACCTCTAGGAATTGATGCAAAGTGAAAGGAGTAGAACCAGGAGAACATTATATACAGACTGATACACTGTGGTAAAATTGAATGTAATGCACTTCTCTAGTAGAAGCAATGCAATGATCCAGAACAATTTGGAGGGATTTATGAGAAAAAACACTATCCACATCCAGAGGAAGAACTGTGGGAGTAAAAACACAGGAAAAAAAAAACTGCTTGATCACATGGGTCGATGGGGATATGACTGGGGATGTAGATTCTAAATGATCACCCTAGTGCAAACATCAACAATATAGAAATAGATTTTGATCACGGACACATGTAAAATCCAGTGGAATTGTGCATCGGCTACAGGAGGGGTGGGGGGAGGTAAAGGAAAGAACATGACTCTTGTAACCAAGGAAAAATATTCCAAATTGACTAAATAAAATTAAAAAAAATGTGTTATAACATATCAAATCAAATTCTGGAGGAGCAAAACTAAGAAAAGGCTGAAGTGAGCCATTTTTATTGTCTAGAACAACTTAAGAGGTTGGAAGGAGAGATATATTGCACTGGAGCAGGGATTAGCTGGGAATATAGCAACAACAGCTACTGGACTTGGAATCAGCGGCTAGATAGCACCATCAATACCGAAAGCTCTCATTACCCAGAGATAGTAAGGGGAATTGGACATGTTGTCAGAAAGAGGTTACAGGGGACCCCTATGTTGGTAATGGGAACAGGATTGAGTGTTGGTTGACAACTCTAGTGCTTATTACCCAATTCTAGGTCACAATCCAGGAAAGAGATGGAGAAGGGGTCCTTGTTCCTGGTTGCAGTTCCAGGACAGAGAAGGGTACTTAAGTTTGTGTGGCAAGAAAGCAAGGGGCCCTACTTGAGTAAGGGTCGGGAAAGCAAGGACCATATCTCTCCCCAGATTATACCACCAGTGAAGCACTGAATACTTACAGACTTCTATAACTAGCTATGAAAACAGTAGCAAGAAAAAAAAAAACTATAAAGCTTAGGACAGGGACTCATTGCTCTCCTCCCCAAAATAAGCCAAACTCTTACCTAACATTTGGAGTCAAGAAATAGGCTTGAAAAAAGAAACAACAATAGCAAAAGAGAACCTGACCATAGAAAAATGACTATGATGATTAGAAAGTTCAGGATACAAACTCAGAAGACCACAATGTGAAAACATCTACAAGCAAAGTCTTTTTCAAAGGAAAAAAACAGACTTGACCCAGTCCCAAAATGAAGTCTTACAAGAGATGAAAGAATTTCTAAAGAGGTGAAAAAAGAGCAAAAAAAAGTTTGAAAATGAGACTGGAGGAAAAACTAGAAAAATAAGTGGGAGCAATACAAGAAAAATATGAAAAAAAGGATGAAAGGTTAGATAAAGAGGGCACAAAAATATTGAAGAAAATAACTTTTCAAAAAACAGAATTGGCCAAATGGAAAAAAGGTACGAAACTTCAGTGAAGAAAATAATTTTTTAAAGATAAGAACTGGTTAAGTGAAAGCTAATGATTCCATGAGACATCAAGAAATAATAAAGCAAAATCAAAAGAATGAAAAAAAAAAGGTGAAACATCTCAATGGGAAAATAAATGTTATGGAAAACTGGCTGAGAGATAATATAATTACTGGCCTACATAGGCCCACACATCACATTTTAAGAAATTATATATGTTAATCATATATGTGTATATGTTAATTATGTGTGTATATATGTTAATTATTTTTATATATACACACATATATATACCTCCCCCCCAACCCTTACCTTCTGTCTTAGAATCAATACTGTGTATTGGATACAAGGTAGAAGAGTGGTAAGGGCTAGGCAATGGGAGTTATATGACTTGCCCAGGGTCACACAACTAGGAAGTGTATGAGGTCATATTTGAACCTAGGACCTCCTGTCTCTAGGCCTGGCTCTCAATCGACTGAGCTACCCAGCTGCCCCCATTTTAAAATATTTTTAAAGGAAATTACCCAGGTATCTGAGAATCAGAAGGCAAAACAGAATTTGAAAGAATCCACAAATAAACCTCTTGAAAGACATTCCAAGAAAACTCCAATAAATATAACAGCCAAATTCCAGAGTTCTCAGGCTAAGGAGGAAATGGAGTAAACAGCAAGGAACAATTCAAATATTGTAGAGCCACAGTCAGAATCACACAAGATTTAGCCATATTATGACAAAGGAGTAGAAGGTTTAAATTGTGGTATTTCAGAAGGTAAATACAATAAAGGACTTCATTAGCATAGTTTAAAAATTAAATAGAAGTGAAATAATGTAATTCTAAAGAATGAGTAGGTCAAAGAAAAAAATCATAGAAAGAATCAATAATTTCATTAAAGATAATGAAAATGAGACAAAATACCAAAATTTATGGGATGCAATCAAAGCAATACTTAAGGGGAAATTTATATTTCTGAACACTTAAATTAATAAAAGAGAGAAAGAGCAGATCAATGAATAGGGCATACAACTAGAAAAAGGATCAAATTGAAAAACCCTAATTAAAGGTGATAGAAATGAGAATCAAAGAACGTAATAAGTAATGAAAACTTAAAAAAAAACATTGAATAAATAAAACTAAGAGCTAGTTTCATGAAAAATGCATAAATCACTGGTTAATTTGATTTTCAAAAAGGAAGAAAACCAAATTATCAATACCAAAAAAAGGTGAATACAAAGCCAATGAAAATGAAATTAAAACAATTATTAGAAATTGTTTTACTAAATTTGATGTCAGTAAACCTGACAAGTGAAATGAATATTATAAAATATAAATTGTCCATATTAACAAATGAGGAAATAGAATATTTAAATAATACTATCCTAGAAAAAGAAATTATACAAGGCATGACTCCCTAAAAATATTCCCAGAACCAAATGATATTACAAGTAAATTCTATAATTAATTCTAACACTACATAAATTGTTTTAAACAATTGGTAAGAGACCTACCTAATTCCACATATGACAATTTTTTAAAAACCCTTACCTTCCATCTTGGAGTCAATAAGGTAGAAGAGTGGTATGGGATAGGCAATGGGGGTTAAGTGACTTGCCCAGGGTCACACAGCTGGTAAGTGTCTGAGACCAGATTTGAACCTAAGACTTTCCATCTCTAAGCCTGACTCTCAATCCCCTTAGCCACCCAGCTTCCCCCCATCTATGACAATTTTTAGAAAAGAATCCTTTCTTTTTGTCTCAGTATCAATTTTAAGACAGAAGAAAAACAAAGGCTAGCTACTCAATGAATATGGTTTTGATACATTAACCAGGAAGAGCAAAAACTGAGGAAGTAGGCTGTAGACCAATTTCCCTAATGAATATTGATACAAAAATATTAAAGAAAATATCAGTGAAGAAACTACAGCAATATATAATGCAGAGTTGGTATGATATGACAAGGCAGGATTTATGGATGTAATACATGGCTGGTTCAATACTAGAAAGACTATAAGCTTATATACTTAGAAAATCCTAGAGAATCAATTGAAGAACTAGTTGAAACTTTAGCAAAATTGCATGATATAAAATAAATAGATAAATTGATTAGCAGTTTATTTTTTATATATTTATATATTTTATATATTACCAAAAAAAATCAGTACCAAAAGATAGAAAAATTCTATTTTAAAATAACTGCAGACAATATAAAATATTTGGGAATCCATCTGCTGAGAAAAAACTCAGGGTCTATGCGAATATGATTACAAAATACTTTTCACATAAGTAAAGAGATAAAAACAAGTGGAAAAATATTAATTGCTCACAATTAAGTTAAGCGGATGTAATAAAAGTGACATAAACCTAAAATAATTTACTACTTTAGTGCCATGTCAATCAAACTACTAAAAATTATATTACAGCATTAGAAAAAGATAATAAATCCATTTTGGAAGAACAAAATGTCAAGAATAATGATGAAATCAACTTTTAAAAAGTGAAGAAAGGTAGCCTAGCAATACCAGCTCTCAAAGTATATAACAAAGTAGTAATCAGCAAAACAATCTGGTACTGGAAACAGTAGCTGATCAGTGAATAGTTTAGTTACACAATATACAGAAGTAAATGACCACAGTAATCTAGTGTTCCATAAGAGTTCACTATTCAACAAAAAATGCTGGGAAAGCTAGAAAGCAGTCTGGTAAAAACCAGACATAGGCCAGCATCTCCCATTGTATATCAAGATAAGGTTAAAAGAGGCATACTACATGATTTAGATATAAAGGATGACATAATCAAATTAGAAGAGCATGGAAAAAAATACCCTTTTTATGGATGAATAAGAATTTATAACCAAACAAGAGAGAGAATCACAGGAGGCAAAATGGATAATAATTTTGATCACATGTAATTAAAATTTTTTTAAAAGCAAAACTAATATAGTCAAAATTAGAAGAAAAACAAGAAACTGAGGAGAACATTTTATGGCAAGTTTCTCTGATAAACACATCACTTCTTAACTATACAAGTAGTTGAATCAAATTTATAAAAGAAAGAGCTATTTCTTGTTTGATGCAATTTTCAGAAGAAATCAAAGCCATAAATAGTTGTATGAAAAAAATGTTAGCACTACTAATTAGAGAAATGCAAGTTACACCTATCAGATTGGCTACCATGAAGAGAAGGAAAATGATAAAAGATGGGAGGGGGAAAAAGTGGGAATTAATGCACTATTGGTGGAGTTGTAAAATGTTCTAATCATTCTGGAGAACAATTTAGAGCCATACCCAAAGATCTATAAAATTATGAGTACTCTGGCTCAGAAATACCATTATTATTATGTACTCCAAAGAGATCAAAGAAAAAGGAAAAGGGAATATATGTACAAAAATATTTATAACAACTTTTTGTAGTGGAAAGAATTGGAAATTGAGGGGGTATCCATCAACTGGGGAATGGTTGAACAAGTTGTGGTATATGGTTGTGATATAATATAATTGTGCTGCAAGAAATGACAAAATGGGTGTTTTCAGAAAAACATGGGAAGATTTATATGAAAATGATGCAAAATGAAATGAGCAGAACAAGGAGAACATTGTACAAAATACCAATAATATTGTAAAGATAATCAACTGTGAAAAGACTTATGTTACCTCCAAAGGTTTAAAGGATAACAAATGTCTACATTGAGAGAGAACTGATGTAGTGCATACTGAAGCTTATTTTTTAATTCATTTTTCTTGCCTTTTTTGGGCAACATTTCTAATAAGAAAACATGTTTTGCATGACTTCCAATCTTTAATGGGTTTTACATTGATTACTTGCCTCCTAAATAAGTAGAGAAAAGGCTGCAAGCAGGGAGAAAATTTGAAATTGGCAGATTAAAAATTGAATGTTAAGCTCATGTTAAAATAAGGTTGAAGCAAAAGGTGATAATGGTTTGAGTGCCAAAGAACAGGGAGATGTTGGATGACGATGAAAACTATGGATAACCCACAAAATGGAGATTCTGTATGCTGCCAAGAGTATGATTAGGCTGTATACCGTCAAAGCATAGGCATTGTAATATGCAGAGAAGAAATGAAAAGGGGCTTTAACTTTGTTGCTGGCAAGCAGAGTAAGGAACAAAATTGAACTTTTTGCCAGAAGGCCAAAAAGGTAAAGGGTTTGGTGAGATGCCAATTAAACCTGGGATTGATTTAGAACTGGTCCAAGGCCATTTAAAAGAAATCCATAATGGATTTATATAATGGTTGCCCTTTATTACTTGTCTTCCCCATCTCCAGGATAGTCAAAAATGAATTTAAATGAAAAGTGAGATACATTGATCCCAAAGAGAATTTAATCTATTTCTGTGTGCATGTGTTTGCATGCCTGCACAGAAGGGCTTAAAGACAAAGTTTTAATTGTTGATTGCTCTAGATGTTAAGTGTAATGCAAAAGATTATCATTTTAGCCAAAATAAGAGTTTTTATTTAAGCCAGAAGGTGAACAGGAATGGAACATGAGGTGGTTTCTGAGCATAGCTGCTCAAATTCAAAGAGGAAAGTGAATGCTTGAGGAGATAATTTCCTAAAAGAAGCTTGAAAAATGTGTTTTTCATATAAAATTTGTTTATTTGGCATGAGAAAAGTACAGATAATTTGTATTCATTAGGACCTTGTAAACAGTCTAGTGTATAATTCTATTTTACTATATCAAGTTTAATGGAAGTTGTCTGACTTTATTATAGTATTTTTCTAACCAATCTGTATCATATAAAAATGTAGTCCTCTGGCTGCATTTACCATTTGCTCAATCTGAAATATTCAGAAAGGAAATTCTTTTGATATCAATTGGAAATAACTGATATAGGCAAAATTGCCTAAAAATAGGAATTTCTAAAGCCTGGTGATTATCTAATAACTTTCAGGCATTGCATTTTCACTATGAAAATTCAAACTAAAAATGATGATATACTTAAATATTAAAGAACAAATGTTTTAAAACTTAACAAGGTGGGTATATTGAAAACTGTCTAAATCTTGAATTTTGCTATTAAAATAAATATGATAAGAACAAAGTTACACTAAAATCATGACTCTTGTTTTCAAACTCTAATTCTTCCTAAAAACTAGGGTATGCAGATCTACTAAATGTTAAGTGGGAAAAATCCTCTTTAATGCTCCTCTTTACTCACACTAAAGATGAATGGAAAGTGCTATTTTCTGTGTAATTATTAAAACCCAGCTTCTGAACTGAGGTTTGAAGAACCAGGATGAATGTCTCTCTCATATAGGTTTGAAAATGTTTATGAAATACTGTTTGAAATGGTTCCTTGGTTAGTTTATTAAAATGTATTATAATAACTTTAGGGCCTTACCATGCATATTTCCTTTTCTGACAGCAGCTGTGGACATGGTAGCTAGGAAATCACATAACGAAGTCTGACCCAATGTTCTTTCAGATAAGATGAAGAGATGTAAATTTTATAGTAATTCAGTTTGGTATAATTTAAACTTTTCTCCAATCTACTTCCTTCTCTTCTCTGACATCACCACAACCCTGGTACGGGCCCTCATTTTCTTCATGCTAGCCTATTGCAATAGTTTGCTACTTGGTCAGCCTGTTTCAAGTCTCTCTCCATCCAGGTCATCATCCACTCTAGTTGCTATAATGATTTTTCAAAAGTACAGGTTTTACCATGTCATCTCCCTACTCAATAAACTCCAGTGGTTCCCTTTTATTTCTAGGATTAAATAGAGAAAATCCCTTGGCATTCAAAGCTCTTTATAATACTTTCCCCAACCTGAACTCTGCTAGCCCCCTCCCATTCCTAGACTTCTAACGTTTCAAAAATTTCTATATATTCTTCAATACTCTGGTCTCCTTGTACATTAGTACAATGCCATTCTAGACATTGTACTATTTCTCGGCATTTTCACTTGCTGTCATTTATGCCTTCTTGGCTGAATGCTCCTCTCCCTTATCTCTTCCCTGCTTCCCTTAAGTCCTGGGTGAAAATCCACCTTTCACAGAAGTTGTTCTCAATTCCCCTTAATTATAATATTATTTGTTGTCTCTTGGCTACATTAAATTTTGTTTGATCTAATTTTCAGGAAATATGTAAAGTTTACCACATTTTCTCCAAAGCCATTTTATTTTATTTGCCTTCTAATTCTTTCCTACAAAATTTTTATTTCATCTTTAAAGTTTACTTAATTTCTTCTTTGAATTCATGTAATCCTTATGTAAAATTCATTTCTTCCTTAAAGTCTCTGCTTGAAGTTGTTAGGGTATTTACTCTCTCTTTCTGTGTCTTCTTTGGTTTACTCATCTCTCCAGTCTTGGTTCTTTTTTTTTTTTTCAATTGAAAATTTTTATTTAATTAATTTAGAATATTTTTCCATTTTTGCACTATTCATGTTCTTTCCCTCCCCTCCTCCCCACCCTCAATAGCTGACGTGCAATTCCACTGGGTTTTACATGTATCATTGATCAAGTCTTGGTTCTTCAAATGGAGTTTTTATGTCAGGAGTAAACTCCATCCCCAGGTACACTTTTGGTAGATGTTAGTCTTGCTTGGTCTCTTCAAAAGTCCCTTAAGTTCCTATGCTGACCTCTACCTCACAGAGTTAATTCTTCATGGATCTTCAGGGCCCTCTACACTGCCTCATTACCGAATGTAGAGCCTTAGAGTATTCCATTCTAAGGGCTGCCAAGCACAGAGCCTTCATGTTATGGATTTCTTCCACTCTTGCAGTCTACAGATAGAAAGCCTTGTAGGATACACATCTCTATATCATCTCTGGTTGCTCTAGAAGGTTACTAATCAGTCTGCATAGGCTGGTATTGGCTTTGCTAGAGGCCCTTCCAGGAACAGTAAACATTTCAAGGACTTGAAGCTGATTTTTTGTACAGTTCTAGAGTGGTGAAATCATTTGCTAAAAGTCGTTTTTTAATCCTTTCCTTCTGTCTTAGAATTAATACTGTGTATTGGTTCCAAGGCCAAAGAATGATAAGGGCTAGGCAATTGGGGTTAAGTGACTTGCCCAAAGTCACACAGCTAGGAAGTGTCTGAGGTCACATTTGAACTCAGGGCCTCCCATCTCGAGGCCCAGCACTCTATCCATTGAGCCACCTAGCTGTCCCTTATAATGTGTTATTAAATTTCTTGAACATTATTTGGTCTTTTATTATATTTTAGATTTTTTCTGGAGTAGGTATATGGGAATTGGGCAGTCTACTGCCATTCAAGGTAGCCATCTTGGCTTGGAGACCCTTAGGGTCTACAGTTATTTTTGTTCAAGACAGATGGCTAGCCTGGTAGTGAAGTAGACAAAAGTCTATAATTCCAGGCCTCCCACGGTGGGGAGCCTTAAAGGCTCAGATTCATTTTAGCCTATGGTTAAATTTATGGCAGTAGGAAATGCCTCCACTGATAACAATGAAATGTACCCCGTCCTGCAGTAATGCTAAGAGCACAAACATCTGCTTCTGTGAGATACTTGCTTGCTTCTGCTAACCCCTATAAGGAAATATACATATATGAATTTGTTTGAATTCACCAATGCTTTCCTTTGGCACCTGTCAATCTGTATTCCTATAAATTCTGTGCCTACCCATTGTTCGGCGCAACTCTCCCTTTGAGGGCGCCCTGGCCAGTATGACAGGTTCCTCTAATGTGAACTTCTGGGTGTCTGTACATTGTTTCATGAAGTGCTCTAACTTCAATAATCATAGTATTTACTAAATTCTTAGTATATTTCAGGCAGTGTGCTAGGTACTAGGAATACAACAAGAAGCAAGCAAACTCTATGGAGTTCCCAAAGAGCTTATGTTCTAATGAGGAAGATAAATAAATGGGGGGTGGAGGGATGGAAAGGCAGGAGTTACAGAATGGGTGGGGAAGAGGGCATTAAGAATAAGGTTACATGGTTTGGAGCTACTAATCTGCAAGTGCAGAAAAGACCTGGTTCCAGACAAGATAAAAGTGAAAGGGAACCCATGAGCCCAGAATGGTTCTAGGGATGGAATCCAAGGTTCCTGTGGAAAGGAAACAGGCATGAAGGCCAGTGTGGAGTCCAAATGGTCTGGAGCTGTTGGCTAGAAAGTGTCCTTGTAATATTGGGTAATATTTGTTAGGTTCCTTGAGGGTATGAATCACCATGAATAGATAGCAGTCAAGTTTTTTTTCTCTTTTTCTTGTTTTTGAACAAGGCTTAAGAGATTCTTGGCTATGTCTTGGTTCCAAGCCTTAGGAATACAGAAGACTATTCTCTTGTTAACAGATTGGCAGATATCTGCTTTGCTGCCCCTGTTCTAAAAGTCACCAACTAGTACTATTTTTCTCTTTTTAACTTTACAGGATGGCTTTTCAAATGATAGCTCTTATCATTGCATCATTCCTTAGATGACAAGTATCTGTTTTCTCTTCAAATGACCCAGAGATCCTGCCTCTCTTCAGAACTTCACATTTTTTTCATTTTAGCTCCAAATAGATTGGTGTTGTTCTCTTCTTCTTCTTCTCCTTCTTCTTCTTCTTCTTAATAGTCTTCTAGTCTCCAGACTTTTAGTGTAGGTTAAATTTTCTCTCTTCCACTTTATATCTCCCTTATCCATCATTTCCTCCACTTTCTAAAGTCAGTCTATGAAGGGTCCCATTAAATATTAAGTAGATGGCCCTTGGCAGGGGTTCTTCCACAGTCTTGTAAACTAAGGCCCCAGATTGTCTATGTCTGATGTGCATGTCGGTAGAAACCTAGCTCAGTGGAATTATCCTGTCCCATACTCATCTAGAGCCAATCAGTACCCTACACCCTCAGTCTCAATTCTCTCCACTTCCAAAGCTGCTCTCTTCCTTTGGTGTCCTTGTTGACCTCTTTTGATTTTAAGTGCAATCAGGTCTCCCAATCTTTCAAAAAACAAGAAACAAAATAAAACAAAAAAGTTTCACTTGACTCTATTCTGTATTTCTCCTTTTTTTTTTCCCCAGCCAAATTCCTAGGAAAAAATCCATCTATACCCACTCACTGTTTCTACTCCCTGGCTCTTACTTATTCTTCACTCAACCCTTTGTAATTGTGACCTCACCACTCAACTAAGTTCTATCCAATATTACCAATGACTTACTAATTGCCAAATATGATCATCTTTTCACAATCCTTTATTTTCTTGATTTCTGTCGTATTTAGTTGACACACTCTCCTCCTGGTTATAATCTACTCTCTGGGCTTCTGTGACATTATTCTCTTCTGATTCTTCTACCCATCTGACAAGTCCTTTGCTGGCTCATTTCATCCATATTATGATCTCTAATCATAAGTGTTAACTAACCTAGGCTGTGTCCTTTGCACTCTTCTCTTCTTTCTCTCTTTGTGCTTCATGTCTTGAATATACTCTGCACCTTCTCAGAAGGTCTTTTCAGAATCTTTCTCTTTCTTCAAGAATCAGTTCATGGACCAATTTTAATTTAAAGCCTTTCCTGATTCTCCCACAACTGCTACTGCATTTCTCTCCCTACCTACCTTGAATTTACTTTCTTTTTATTTATGCTCTATATGCTTATGTAGATTTTTATATCTCTTGATAAAATGCAAGTTCTCTGAGAGTAGCAAATACATATTTTTTGCATTTGTACCCCAGTGTCAAGCACCTAGTGGACACTTAAATGCTAGTGGAATGATTGCATACTTCTTACTGAATGAGATTTTTAAAAAAACAAACTCTATGTGAATAGTTATACTTTTTATTTCCCAAGTACCTTAAAAATTATTGGTATCTTTTCTTTTTACATCACCTAATTTTTCCTCACATATAATAAAAAAAAATTTAGGGAAAAAGAAAATAAGGGAAAAGAGGAAAAAACCATGCAGCAAAATCAATCCATATATTAAAAATATTTTTAATGTATAATGTTCCATACCCATAAATCTCCCACGTCTGCAAAGGCAGCTGGGGGCAGGTGATTGGGAGAGGGGAACAGGGAAGGAAATGTGGAGACTTCTCAGATTTCTTCATTAGAGTCTTGCTTGTTTTCAATTTTACAATATTTTGCCTTTCAAATTTTCCCAGAAGTTCTTACAAACAAGGAGTTATTTCTCAAATAATATATGTTTTTAGGTTTATTAAACACTATTTGACAGTTCCATTATTTCTGATTTTCCCTTGTCCAATTTCTCCTGTTCTGTGGATCTTCTACTCTCCTTTTTAACCAACACCATATAGATTTGATGACTGCTGCTTTATATTATAGCTTAAGGTCAGAAAGGACTATTTCCCCTTCATTCCCTGCCTTGATATTCTAGACTGTTTGTTTCTATAACTTAATTTTGTTATTAATTTCTGCAATTTATTTGATAGTTTAATTGGTGGAGCACTAAAGGTGTAGGTTAGTTTTGAAAGTACTGTCACTTTACTGGAGAAAGCAACTGCAAACCATTCCAGTATATTTGACAAGAAAACCCCATGGATAGATGTCCATAGGATCATAAAGAGTCTGACACAACTTAAATGATTGAACAACAAAAATGTCACTTTGTCAAGCCATAAGCATTTTCAGTCTAAAGTGGAATTAACAACTAAAATAAGTTGTTCTTTATTTTTTTTAAGGAGCACTTTGTAATTGAGTCTCAACAAGTATATTCTATATGCTCTGGGAATTTGACCTCCAGATATTTTAATGTACTGAAGCTTCTTTTTAAAAATCCTTTATCACCTCCTCTTCATAGCTTGACAGCCACTTCCTTATGTTTCAACAACTTTATAGTTACATACTGCTCCATTTTCTTTTAGTACTAACTTTTCTTTTTCTTCTATCAGTTTGTTTAACAACCAATTTAATAACAAGGCCAAACAGAAATATCAATCCCTAGTTTCAAATTCAAGTACCACTGTCACCAAACTTGCTATTCAACTCTCATTACTTATAATTTGCTTTCCTTAATACTTTGAGAATTTTTTTTTATTTACAAGGCTACTGATCACCTAGAGAATTCACATTTCAAAACTTATCTACTAATCTGTTATGTCTTATTAACAGGTAATAGATATTATTTTTCACTGAGTAGATTAATAGTTTTTAACATCTCTTTGTGAAACAACATCCCTGTCCTAATTCCAACAGCTAATAGGAACATAGCATTTAAAGTTGTTGGAAGGGCCCTTAAAGAAAATCTAGTTAAACTGCTTTACTTTATGAATGAAGAAACAGAAGCCTAGGGAGGTTAAATTACCAAGCTTCAGGTTACACGGGGAAAAAATGTATAAGCCCTGATCCCAGTTATAAATCCCACATTTTGCCACCATATCATTTTAGTGTGCTTTGCCTCAAAGTTCTCCAAAACCTTCCCCAAAATGAAACTACATCAAGTACTTTTTCCCCCAGCTTTATGACTCTGACTCATTCAGCACTCACTTCCCATAGTCTCATCATTTTATAACCAACTACTGCCAGATGCTCCTTGAAGGAAATCATCTTTTTTCTTTCTTTGTACATTTCAACACCATTTAACCAAACAGGACATATATAGTTTTTAAATATATTACAAAACTTGAGTCAAAAAGTTCACACGAAGCCTGAAAAGGATGGAGGAATTGTAGGCCAATCCATTGGACATCTCCTGGCAATTCTTCAGTCCAAGTCCACTGTTCCTTAGCTTGATCACCATAAAGATCCCTGATACTGGCTGGATTTGTTGATCCTGAAAGTAGCACATCTACTTCATGTCTCATTTTTTTTTTTAAAGCTGGAAAGTTTTGGCTAATCCCCTTTAAAAACTGAGCTTATAAGAGCTAGCATTATGAGGTTACTTATTTCCTGCTAGGTTCTATGCCTATAATGTGGATAAGCTGCTATAAGATCACATACAGACAGGTCAAATCTTATTATACAAATTCTTTTTAACATACTGTGATTCTGTCTTATTGGATTATAAGGAGAATTGGGTATTAATAAGGACCCAGAAATTTTTTGTTATGCAGAAACTTTTTTGTCATAAAATATGTTGCTACAGGATTGAACCTATATATTTTTTCTGGACTTAATTTTCTGAATACTAGAACCACTTATGATTTATACTCTTTATTATTAGTTGTATTACATAGAATGTGTGGTGGAAAAACAGATATAAATAAACTTTTAATACACATATAGGCAATATATTTTAAATATTCATATTGAGGCAACAAAAGAGATTTTTTAAGTTAAAGAGTTTGCTTATAAAAATTTTCAAAATTAATTTATTTCTTCATGATACTAAATTGTACCTGATTAATTTAATTTACTAATATTTTATTATAACACACTACCTGGCATCATAACAAATTGGCTTTTAATTTAATTAATTTCTTCTGATATAACCAAAGCCTGGGACAAGGATTTTAGGAAAAAGAGGAGTAAATTCTAAATGAAATTTCAATAAATTTCAGAATGATCAAGTAAGAGAAAAAGAAATTCGTATCGACAAATATTAACATATAGGAGATAAAAGAATACCCCTGAAATAAGCAAATATGAGCCATCTTAAATAATAGCTACATGACTTTTGAAAAAATGTTTCTTCTTTCCTAAATCACGTTGGTTTCTAGGAAAAGAGTACTAAAATAATTAAAGTCCAGGAAGCTAGTTTTTTCAACTCTAAATTGAAAGAGATTTCTAGGCCCATTCTGGGATAGCACTAAGGTGTTAGCTTAAAAGATTTTTTCAACAATTTTGGAATTTCAGAACAAAGTCCCTCATGCCATTCTGCTATGGGTATACAATGGTTCAAAAAGGAGAGGGAGAGAGGAGAGAAGGGACAAAGAGAAATGAATGAGAATGATAATATTTGGCTTTTCCACCTAGGCATGAGTCTGGTTTGCTTTTCCAGAATGGGAGGGGGCACTATTATAGTAGTATTGACAGGAGCAGCTATCTTCACCATCATGCCTCTGTCTGTCTCACCATACCTTATTATCAGTTCGAATCGTGACTTTCAGTTGTGGTAGTACACGTTCCACTTCTAGATTCCATTCTGCAGCATCTGTTGTAGATTCCAAAATATCTTCTTGTTTGGCAGACTCGTTCATATCCTAAGAAAAGAAAGATATTACAAGATTGAGAGTTTATAAAAAGATATAGTGAAATCTTGAAGCATTTTAGCAGCAGTACACAATTTAAATCAGGCACAGTACTACTGAAATTATAATGGGAACAGAAACTATTCTATCATCTTACCCCTATCAAAAGCAAAATTACTCAAAACTACATGTAAAGTAGCAAGAGTACAGAAATCATAGGCTTACAGACTTAAAAAGCTGGAAATGACCTTGGAGTCTATTTAGGTTAAATTTCCTCCTTTTAAGAATGGTGAAAATAAGGCCCAAGTAGTTTAAAAGGTAACTTGCCTAAGATCACAAAGTTAGTCGGTGGCAGAACCAGATTTTGAATATAAGTTCATTTCTTTAAAGGAAGGCAGTGTGTTTCAGTGGAAAGAATTCTGAACTTTCCTATTGACCTTGGAGCCATGGAGATAGTCTGAATCTCAGTTTCTGCTATTGAGGTTCTACAGAGTAGTCATGTCCAACTCTACATTTTCTTGGCAAAGTTACTGGAGTGATTTGTTATTTTCTTTTCCAGTGTACCCATTTTACAGAAGAGGAACCGATGAAAATAAGAGTTATATGACTTGCTCAGGGTAAGTGTTTGAGGCTAGATTTGAACTCAGATCTTTCTGACTCCAAGCCCACTGCTCTGTCCACTGTACCACCTAGTTGCCCCTAGGTTAGTCTACCTAGTCTTAAGTAGGAATATGAACATAGACTCTAGGTAGGGAGCATGATATGATGGAAAGGGAGCTAGATTTGGACTTAGATATCCTGGATTCAAATCTGAATTTGTTGAGTATTATCTGTGTGACAATGGACAGGCCAATTCCTTTCTCTATTTCCTCATCCATATAAGTAGGGAGTTAGAATAGATTCCCTCTAAGGTCCTTTCAATCTTTGAACATGAAAATGCAAAATTATATCTATTCTGATGTTTACAATTTAAAGAGACTTTAAATGTTACCTAGTTTGTCCCCTTTATTAAATGAAAACTTAGGTACAGAGTGAAAAGTGATTTGTGCAAGGTCACTGCCAAATCACAGAGGCAGGTTTCTCATTGTCGATCCAATATTCTTTCTACTATAAACCTGCAGACTGGCAGCTCAGGGTTTTATTGGTGCTTCATGTCATTGGTTGTTCGGGGATTAATTTCCTCTCAGGAGGCCTAAAACTGCACCAAGACTTTTGGGACATGCTGTATAAAGAAAATACAGGCTCTAGTGAGTGCCTAATGGACAGCTATATACATAATGTCACTTAGTAAGAATTGCACTTAGTTATCCCAGTTCATAAGCTGTTCCATGCTCTAAGCTGGACACTTTAGCAAGTTGCATTAACCTTTTCAGAACACAAGGATATCATTTAGTTCATTTATGTAGTAATTTACTAATCAGTAAGATGCCCTAGTGAGCTGAAAGCCTTTAATGTAGCCACTCAAGTTTCCTAATTCATTCCTAAAAAATAACTTATACACCATCAGAATCTATCTAATTATTTAATGAGGAAGGGGAGAAAAGAAAAAAGCCAGGGTTTATAAGCCAGCATTAACTCAGGACACTTCAATTTCTTCCTGTTTGCCCCATTTACTTGACTACCATTTCCCCCAACAGAAATTCCTAATGCCTAGTAACTTGATGCATTAACCAAACAAACCATAAATTTGAAAGAATATACATAATTTTCAAAGCCTATACCTTGCACTGGTTAAAATATTCCCTTAGAAAATTATATTTCCCCAACTCATTTGTTCTCTATTTAGTACATGTAATTTTATGCAGGGCTCCGAGTAGAAGAGAAACAAAAAGTTGCTTTGGTTTAATCAAAATGATCTATCATGATGACAAAGCCCTCTTATAAACCAGCATTCACAGGGATATGTTGGAAACAGCCTTTGCTAGGGAAGAGCTGCTGCAAAAATAGCTAATCTAAACCAGACCATGACCACCTAGAATCCTTGGATCACAGCATCATTCTGCATGACAGAGTTCTCTTGGCTAACAGTTAAACCTCTTTAATTTTAATTCTTTCTGATAAAAATAAATCACACATTCATTCAATTCAAAAGAACTTATTAAGCATCTAATAATAAATGCCAGCGGTTGGTATACAAAGTAAAAAAACAAATAGGACCCTGTCTCCTCAAGGAGCTTATAGTCTTATTATATAATATAACTTTATATATACTGATAAGAAAGCTTACATACACAAAGAAGAAAATACAAAATATTTTCAAAAAAATTTCCAGGAGAAAGGAACTAATAATCACCAAGGGAAGGAAGAACCACCTTGCCTTCTTAAAAAGTTTATTAAAAGCAATTTAGCTTCTCCTTCATAACTCAGAATTATCCTCATGAACATCAAGTTTTGTACTGTATGCAATATAGTGGTGCCATTATGGTTTACTAAGAGATTTCTGGAGATTCACCCTCATAGAAAATGGCCCTAGATCACAAACTTGAGTTCTTATGTCTGTCGTTTTTCCCTCACAATTTGCTGTCTCATTTTTTGCTACCAAATTATACCTGTCTGAAGCAGTCCTCCTTCCTGTTTTGCTTCTTGCAATTTTTATGGCCTTGGAAAAATTAAGTTTGTTGGTGTTATGTTTGGGGTTCAGTTGCACTCCAAAAGAATTTGTCACTCGAGTTCTGTTCATCTCAGGCAAAGCTTTTATTGGTTTTATTCTGAAGAAGTGGCTCCAGCTGGTAGTAGTGGAGCTGCTGCTTGCTTTTTAGGAGTGGAGCTGCCTTCCCCTGAGAAGTGGGGGATAAGATTTTTAGAGAAAAAGTCAATGTCTCTCTGGCCCCTCCCCTTGGCTAGGCTAGAGAAGATGGACAGACACCTGTAGGTAGCTCTACATAGGCAGGAACTCATGGAATTTCACTCGATGGCTATTCCTTGGAGGGAGCCAGGTGACCAGTTAAGTACCCCTGGCTTGGACCACAGCTCAGGGTGATATCATTTGGTGCTTGAGAGTTCCAGCTCCCAAAAGTTCTCTTGGTCATGAATATAGCAAGACACCTGGACTGGGGCAAAGTCTGATGTCATTTGATAACTGACACAGGGGTCCCAGCCCCCATCATAACAATTATGTAGATAATAAGAGTTAATATGCTCTGAATAAAGGGCTTGAGTAAAGTACATAGCCTTACTTAGTTGCCAGGATTTTGTAACACCCATTTCAGTGATTCAAAGGTCTTTTTAGCCTCCTTCCTAATTCTTTCTTAAAAACAAAAACAAAAAAACCATTACCTCCTATCTTAGAATTAATTCTCTGTATTAGTTCTAAGGCAGAAGAGTGGTAAGGGATAGGCAATGAAGGTTAAGTGACTTGCCCAGGGTAATGCAGCTGGAAAGTATCTGAGGCCACCTAAATCTTTCTTAACTTTGTTCTAGATAGGGGAGATAGCCAAGCTCCTGATAGGTGAGACATTACAACTGGGTAACAGAATTTCCCTCTTCATTCCTCAGGAGTAAATGGAAAGCTAGATTGAGGAACAATAATATGCTACTTGGATCAGGAGGATTTTTCTCAGAATAGATAACCATTTTAAAGTAAGTTAAAGTTTGGGCTGAAAGAATCTTTTAAAATGTTGTATGTCTCTTTAAGGGCTGTATTTATCTTTAATTCAGTGAGTCTGAGTCATTGCTTTCTTGCTATATTAGGTTTTGCATGATTTAACAGTATATTACCATGAAGATAAATGTTTAATAGTACAAGTTAAAATGTATATTCAGATTTGTTCTGAATGATTCAAATTAAATACTAGTTGTAATCTATCAAGGGAAGAAAATGGATGGAAGCTCATGTCTTTAAATACACTTAGTTCATGAAAATTAAAAACAAGAAACAAAAAACTACCCTCAAATTTCAAGGCTGATGAGAAGAAATTTTATCCCAAACTGAGTAAACGGAGCATTTGAAGAAATCATATTCCCATAGCAAAAAAAAAAAAGGTTTTTAAAAAGGAAAACAAAAAAAATATATAAAACTATCACTTATCTTTTCAGCTAGAAATTTTAATTGGCCTTTGATAAGTCTGATTTCCAAATTTCCCTTTTATTAAGCTATTTACCAAGAAAAGAGGTTGTTAATCATGAGAGTGAGAGGCATTAGATGGATAGCCTGAGTAGGGGGCAGAACTCCTGAGATACTTAGCACTAAGGAGAGATAAAGTGAAGGAGTTTGGGGAAAATAAGAAAAAGAACTGAGCAAGATATGAGAAATTATAGAAAAGAGGAAGTACAATCAACATTAGTTGGCAAAATACATAAAAAATCATGTATGTAACAAAGTACCAAGGCACAACATAGAGTCAGAGTTGGTCCTTAGAAATGCCAGGTCCCACATGGACACACAATGAGTGGCTTAAACTATATAAATATGAGCAGGCTGTCGCTGTATCTATTTTCTTTCATTCTTTCCTAATTATAATCCCCTGTAGCTTCCACAAGGACATTCAGTATTAGTCTGTTTGGTCTTCTAGACACTCTTCTGACACCAAAACCAACCTTTAAACAAACCAAATTACTACTTATTCTGTGATTTTAAAAAAAGTTTTTACCACATTCTTTTCAAAACAAATAGAAAATCAAGTACTACTCTGGGGCTGGCAATGCGAGGAAAACAAAATGAGTACCAGATATGGTCAATTAATTTAAAACATTTTTTATTATGTTCCTGCTATATGCTATGCTAAAAACTGGGGTTACGAAAAGGAATAAAAGGTAGCTTTTGCTCTTAAAAGAGTTTATAATATAATGGGAAGAAAAGGGGAACAATGTACAAATGAATATAAACAAAACAAGCTAAATATGAAATAATTAACAGAAGGAAGGAAACAGGAAATAAGAAGGTTTTGGAAAGGTTTCCTGTTGAAGGTAGGACTTTTGACTAGGCCTTAAAAGAAGGTCAGTAGGTGAAATGGGGGAGGGAGAATGTTCTAGGCATATAGGACAGTGAAAACAAAATGCTTGGGGCTGATAGATGGAATATCTGTGAGAGGAGGCCAGTGAAAACTAGGACTGAAGAATACATGTTGGAGAATAAGGTATTAAAAAGCTGCAAAGGTAGGAGGAGGCTAGATTATGAATGGTTTTGCATGCCATTTTTGTATTTGTTTCCAGAGGCAATTTGGAGCCATTGAAGTTTATTGTTGAGCAGTAGGGTGGAAAGGGAGAAACTGTTCAGACCTTTATTTTAGAAAAATCACATTAGTGGTTGAATAGGGAATGGATTGGAGTAGGGAGAGACTTGGGACAGGCAGTCCCACCAGAAAGCAATTGCAGCAATTAAGACAATCACCACTAGAGTGATGGCAGTGTCAAAGGAGAAAAGTGGGCATATTCCAGAGATATTCAAAAGGTGAAATCAAGAGGCTTTGGCAACAGCTTGGATATTGGGGGGCGGGGGGTGTGTGGAGCAGAAGTCAGAGATTGTGAGAAATCCAGAATGACTCCTAGGTTTTGAACCCGAGGGACTGAGAAAATGGTGGTTGGATAATGAACTCTGGTTTGGATATGTGATCCTTGATCACTAGGAATTTATAATATTTTGGGTGTAACAAGATATATAAAGATTATACATATGTATGTCAGAAATTATAACAGTGAATGGTTACCAAAATAAATGTTAAAGACAATTCTAGAAGAAATTAAGTGTAATTGTGTAATTGTGTGTAATAATGTGTAATTGGGAGATTTTACAGAAGAGGTGAGACTTGAACTGGGCTTTGAGGGTTAAAATTTAATTAGGAGAAAAGAGAGAGGGCATTTCAGATAAGGAAAATAGTGCATGCAAGACACAGAAATCAATAGGATTTAGGGTGCCCTAAGTGGAATGGCCTGATGGAGCACAGGGTGTGTTGTGGAGTTGTGAAAAATAATATAGGACAAGAGTGTGAAGGACCTTTCAACATAGCCTTTGAGAGATTTATATTTTATCCTGACGGTAGTTAGTGATTATTGAAAATATATTAGTAAAAAAGTGAACGTGAATGTTAGGAAAGTCTAACAGAACATGCTTAATTAATTGTTGTGGATTAACTGATAGATAGTGAGAGGCAGTGCATAGACAGCTAGCCTTGAAATCAGGAAGATCCAGGTTTAAAACATGCTGCTGACAGTAGTTATGTGATCCTAGGTAAGTCCTGCAGCCTCAGGGCCCTCTGCAACTATCTAAGACTATCAATTGTTTAAGAATTGCTCATCTGAACTGGAAGAGAAAATCTGGCAAAGTCCAAAAGAAAGTCCAATGGTAATGTGAAAGATGAAGTCATCTCTTCTCTCCTCACCTTCCCTTCTCTTTCTCCTTTTAGTTAGGATCTCAACTTACTTTTAAAAATACTTTTCTCTTTACTGAGAAAATTGAGACTAAGCATGAGTTCTCTCTCTTCTGCTTCTCTTTTTTCCCCAAAATTTCTATCCCTCAGTCTTTATTAATGAAGTGACCATTTTCCTTACCAAAGCCAACTCCTCTTAATCTTACCCATCTTTTCCAGCATATTGCATCCCTAGTTATCCCCCAGCTATCATTTTAATCATTTCTCAACTAGATTTCTTCTTGATGCTTTCAAACATATCCAAACCATCCTATCCAATCCCTCAAGTCATCATCCTCTATCTCTCCTTTCTCTCAAACTCCTAGAAAAAGCTATCTACACACACTTCTTCTCTCTCTTATATATTATAAGATATAAGCAAACATCCTTGCTGACCCCACATATATGTACAAAAATATGTATAATAAAGTCTAACTGGTAAATTAAAACACAGTAAGCCATTACCAACATTAAATATAGTAGTAATACAGTATTATATCATTTTAACATATTTACAAATATTATTATACAGCACTATATGGTAGTCCCTCTTATCCACGGGGGTTGTTACATTCCAAGACCCCACAGTGGATGCCTGAAATTGCTATAAGTTCTCATTTTAACTTTTAACACCTATGTTAATTTTACTGTGTAGCTCCCCCTCCACCCCCCATAAAAACCCTAAACACACCTCTCCCATGTGAAAGCAGATGAACTGATACATGGGCAAACAGCTGCCCTAAAAGTACTTGATACTCTACTACTACCTCCATCCAGCAGCCCCCCTCCCTGCCTTTCTTCTTCTCATGGAATGTCCTTGGGTAACTGAAACTGTGGGTAAGGGGGGGGTACTGCTGTATGTATATGGATATTCTGGATGTATTGGAGGAAGACTAAAGTTAAAAGGGCTTAGCTCCTATAATAGTCCAGGCAATTAGTGATGAGGTCTAGAATTAGGATGCTAGCTTTAGAAAGAAGGTGGGGAGAGGCAGCTAGGTAGCTTAGTGGATTGAGAGGCAAGCTTAGAGATGGGAGGGTCTGGGTTCAAATGTGACCTTAGATTATTCCTAGATGAGTGACCCTGGGCAAATCACTAAACCCCCATGGCTTGGCCCTTACTGTTCTACAAATAATAGGGGGGAGGAGGAATTGAGAGAGAGAGAGAGAGAGAGAGAGAGAGAGAGAGAGAGAGAGAGAGAGAGAGAGAGAGAGAAAGGAGAGGAAGGAAGGAAATGTGTTGAAAGGCACTTTGGAGACTCCATACAACTTGGTAACTAGATATATAGGAAATACAAATACTTGGTGCTTTGAATCAAATATGACCCCAGAGCTTCAAGCCAACAAAAGCAGCAGTAACAACAACAATGACATCATCAAGAAATCATATGGATTAAGATTTTTATGTTAAATTTCTGGAGGACACAAAATGTAATATCCTTTTATGTAAGGTATCATCACCAAACTGTTACCTCCACAAGGTTTTATTTGCCATGTGACAAAATAGAATGTTATTTATCCTCGTGCTAGGAAGCACCTCCAAATTTCTCTCAACTAGAAGGAACATTGAAAAATTCTTCTTTCTGCCTTTTCCAATTCCACAGTTGTACTACTCAGATGAAAGTGAGAATCCATCCTATTTTGAGTAAAGAAAATCTAAAACTACATGAACAGATTGGGTTTAACTCTGTTCTTTCCAATGAAGAGTGCAAGAATCATTTTTCCTCCTAAAAGCAGAGGAGACAGACTTTTCTCTCCACTTTTCCATATATATATGTCCA
This sequence comes from Monodelphis domestica, assembly GCF_027887165.1. Taxonomy (NCBI): domain Eukaryota; kingdom Metazoa; phylum Chordata; class Mammalia; order Didelphimorphia; family Didelphidae; genus Monodelphis; species Monodelphis domestica. The sequence continues at coordinate 68,154,024 of NC_077230.1, forward strand.
TTTCCAGATGTTTAGGTTCTAGGAATGAGGGAAAAGTTGGAGAACTAAAAACAATTCAGCCATAGTCTTTATTCTACCATAGAGAATTATAAACATATATGGAAAAAAGTGTAAAAGAATGGTTTTCAAATTAACAAAAAAAAAAAACTACATAATGTTTCCTTTTTGACTGCCATATTATTACAAACTTGTACTAGTAACATTAAAGCTAAAACATTTCCATTCTAAGCCCATACTTTCATTTTCTTACAGCTTTTGCTTTTCAAACTGAAATTTCACATTCTTGGTACAATGAAATTTTTTGCTAAGCAATTAAAAGCCAATTGTGTTCAAACCTTTTGAGATGCTTAGTTTTATTCTGTATAACTAAGGATTTCGTTTCTAAAATCTCAAATTTAGCATTTCAATGAAGAATAGTGTCTATGACATGTTTGAAAAAATGTTTTGAAATGAAGTGATGGGCATTTAAAAATAGCATTTAGAGCATGCACAGCTTCCTTACTTTTTTTAACTAGAGAAAGAAAATGCAGTGTGCCAATGTGATACTGTTACATATGAACAGACACTACCACACTATCTCCCTCAGCCCTAGCCCAGCCTTCATTCTCACATTTATGCAGCCTAAACCCTCTCTTATCAATACCACCAGAGATACCCAATCACCAAAGCCTCTGTTCTACTAGTGGTTTCTCAGTAGATTTGGGTTTTGGATACAAGGATCTGGGCACCATTCCTAACACTGTTTCTACTGGAATACACTTCCAAATAGCAAGCATATAAATAACTTCAAAGTGAACACATTTGATGGTTTTATACATAACACAGGATTGCATTTTCTTTAAAGTTTCATATTTCTTGCCTCGGTAAAGGTCCCACTTTATTCATTTTTACTAAAATAATCTCTTCTACCTTTCAAGACCTCTGTGTTGAATCATAAAATCTGAAATCTATAATGAGACAAACCCAAATAGCAATCCTGTTGTGAAAGCGCAACCTGTGCAATCCTAAGATGCAGTCAGACACACAGCTGTCTCAGGCAGATGGCTTTAGTGGGCAACATCGTGAGCTCGCCAGATTTTTCAAAAACGAAAGAGCTTTCTGCCTCATTAGTACTTGATGGCTGACCATCCACAAACACCTGGCATTCTAGGCTTTTTCCGCTTGTGGCAAAGCAATCATAGTCTTATCTGTTGAGGATATTTATTATACAACCTGAGTCAATGGAATTTCATACTTAGAGGATTTTACAAAGTCAGAAAGTAAAAAAAAAAATTACCTATTCTATGCAACTGGGATAAGATAGAGAAAGTTCTAGCCAGGACACAAACTAGTGGTAAATCAGGATGGGGAAGGTGCTATTTGTGTCTCACAACTGGTTATTTTTTTCTCAAGGAAAAAGTCATAAGACTTTAATATCTGATATAAAATTATGAAGAAGCACATTTTCTTCTTTCTAATAATCATCTATACTTTCATCTAAACTACTTTTTTCTTTTTTATAACTAAATGCATCATCTCTATCCTATACTCCTTTTACTCACATTCCAGGATCACCAAGGAAAAATATTGTGTAAAACATGTCAATGTAATAATGCATTCAAATGGGAAATGGAAGTTAATGACATTGTAACTTGTCAGATTTTAATTCAGAATTTCCGGACTTGTTTGGATTTAAATGCTAAGTTAACAGTTCCATTCAGTGGTTTGCTGGTAAACATTTAACAATTGGTTCTCTGGGGAAAAAAAAAAGTTCATGACACTTTAAAGTTCAATCTACATTGTTAACATTCTCCATCATTTCTTAAACCCATACAATAAATAAAATAATTGAGCTTTGATTTGCAGCATTTCTCAATATCGGAGATAAATATTTACTGATTTCCAACTTATAAATGCTCATTCTGAAAACTAAACTATTAAGCCAGTTTGAGCTGGCTCTAGCATACCTCTGGTTGAATTCCCATTATTCAGTGGTCTGTTATTTCATCTTAAGTTCAACAAATGTTTTCTGAGTCTTTACTATGTACAAAGTATTTTCCATGTACTTAGGGAAATACAAAAAGATGTATTTCCTATGACCTAGGAGCTCATAATCTGGCAAGGGAAGTAATTAAATGAAATGGTGGCTACATTCCCAAGATAACCCACAAATGCTGATTTAACCCATACGATACTAAAAAAGTTTATTAAATTAAAAGGTTTCAATTGTGCTATAAGGAATGATGAACTGCTTGATTTCTGGAAGAACTAGAAAGACCTACATAAACTGATGCAGAATGAAATGAGCTGAACCAGGAGAACACTGTACACAGTAACTGAAACATTGTTGGATGATCAAATGTGATTGACTCTGCTACTAAAAAAGCAATGCGATGACCCAGGACAATTCTTGAGGGCCTTATGAGAAAGAATGCTGTCCACGTCTAGAGAAAGAATTGTGGGAGTAGAAATCCAGAAGAAAACAAGTGGAGTTTTGGTTTTAAAAGACTATTCTATTGCAAAAATGAGTAATATGGGAAAAGGATTTGAGTGATAATATATGTATAACCCAGTGAAATTGCTTGTCAACTCTAGGGGGCGGAGAGGGGAGAGGGGAGATCAAAAACAAGAATCATGTAACCATGGAAAAAAATTAAAATTAAATTATATAAATAAAAATATAGTCGTTCTGTACTATAATTAGTACAATAGAACCCAATCAATAGTTTAACAATGTTTGTTTATGGTAAAAAAAAAAAGGAAGAGTCCTAACTTGGAATGTGATACATTTCTCCTGACCCCTCAACTGGGAGTAGGTCAAAGTCCCAGTTTGAAGAGGGCAGGGAATGGTGAATGAATGATGGGGGTGAGGAGTAAAAAGGGGCCCAGTGGGATAAGAGGAACAGGAATAGGGCTTTCATATTGGAATATGGTATTGGAATATTGGATATTGGAATAGGACTCTTTCTGGTATTACTCCCTAGTGACCCATTCCCCAATAACTCTTTTGTGTTTTAATTTTGGGAAGATTGAGGACATAGGTATAATATTCTTTGACTATCTGTTCTCATGTGAATGACTGTTTCAGATGTTGCTTTGGTGATCCCTGTCCTATTACTAAGCATATGGCTCTGGAAAGATCAATATCTCCCAATCTGTAATGGTCCATAAAAACCATTAGTGACAAAATAAAATACTTTTAACAAATAAAGGCTTATTTATTAAATTTTATAAACTTAAAAAAATACTCCTCTTATTCTGTTCTTCCTCTCTTCAGGCTCCAGGTCCCTTGCCCCTTGAATTTTTGAAAGCAATACACTCAGATGATTCTCTCTCCTCCCTCTCCTTCTCCCTCTCCCTCTCCCTCTCCCTCTCCCTCTCCCTCTCCCTCTCTCTCTCTCTCTCCCTCTCTCCCTCTCTCCTTCCCTCTCTCATCACCATGATGTTAGCACTTCTCCCACATTAAGAGTTACCAAGAACAAATCAGTTATCAGGGAACATCTTTCATTTAAGAGTAGGGATGACTGGAATTTTTTCTAAAGTCATAAGCTCTGTTCCTACAGTTATTTCTTTCTTATTTTTTTCTTTTTGCTATATAATTAAATGAAACTTACTTCTCTTCCTGAGCAATTGCTCAAGATACAAAGATAGTTTTATTTCACTTGGGCTAACTGTCTCCCCAGGTAAGAGGACTGCCAGTGGAACATGCCCAACACATCTTTGGTTTCCCATTTTCACTTAATATAGATTTATAGTGTCTTCGTGCAAAATATTCTTCCATAAGCTTGTATTGGGTATAGCCTTAGTAATCATAAATCTTTCATGCTAGTCTGTGTGCATAATACTGTTTTTGTCAGTCGTCAAAGGAATATATATTTAGTACTGGATGGGACCTCAAAGGCCATCTAATCCAAATTTCTCTTTTTATACATGAGGAAATTGAGATGCAGGGAGGTCAAATGACTTGCCCAAGGTCACTAGGATAAGCAGAAAAGGCCGGATTTTAAACTAGTCTCTGTTATCTCAGACAGTGTTCTTTCTAAGATCAGCCTGCTTTCAAGACACCTAGATTTTATCATTTTTTTCTTCATGCACTATTAGGTTTCATGCATTCTCTCTCTTTTTTTTTAATAGTTCCCACTTTTAACTTCCTCCCTTTCTCTGAACTGAGAGGCACACTTCTAGTCAAATGTTTGAAAGACAAGTGTGTTCATTATTATATCTTGCTAGACCCACAGCAGATTCTAACACTTCCTTTTGCAGGTCCCAGATATTGGTGTATTGGCTTGTTTCCCTCTTGTTTTCTCATCAGATAATGGGAAGAACATTAGACCTGGGGTCAGAAAACCTGTCCCTTTTCCTCCTCCCTCTCACTAATACCAAAAACCACTTAACACTTTGCCCTGGACATCCAGGAATTGGCCAGGGAGAAAGAATGGAATGGTAAAATGACAATCCTGGTTAATATGGGTTGAAGAGGAAGGCAAATGTCAAAGAGAGGAAAATTCACAATAGGGAGTGAAGTTTCTTTACCATAGCTACCAAGCTAACCAGTCGAACAACTATTCAAAAGTATAGCATTGAGTCTGTCTATAAAAAAGCCTGGAATTTCTTTCTAGTTTGTCAACCATCAATAAAAATTTATTCATTATAGAGGGCACTATAGAGATAACACAGAAGTATAAAATAAAGTCTCCACCTTTGAGAATTTTAGTAAATAAGATGTTTACATTTACTAATATTAATGGTACACAGAGACTGATACACTGTGGCAGAAACAAATGTAATGGACTTCTTAAAAGTAGCGATGTTGTGAAATTTAGATTACTCCACCCTACTTATATCTTTCTTTATGGAGTAAATAAAGTTGTAATCTCCTGATTGAACAACAAAGGTACTTAGTTCTTACTTTATAGTGAAGCTAGAACTTTAAGCTAAGTTTATTTTAAGATTTAATACAAAAAGGTGTTAAGTAACTATAAAGGTTAAATTAATCACAAAAAAAGGTTAAATAACTAACAAAAAGTGAACCTAACAAAGAAGTGTTAAGTAACTCAAAAGACATAATCTAGTCAAAAAACTATTGATTTAATAAATAAGACTAGAAGCTGGTACTTTGAAAAAACAAATAAAATAGACAAAGTACTAGTCAATCTAATTAAAAAAAGGAAAGAAATACACCAAATTGACAGTATTCAAGATGAAAGAGGAGACCTCACCTCTAATGAAGAGGAAATTAAGACAATCATTAAAAACTACTATGCCCAATAATGGCAACAAATATGGCAATCTAGGTGATATGGATGAATACTTACAAAAATATAAATTGCCTAGACTAAAAGAGGAAGAAATAAATTACCTTAACAATCCCATTTCAGAAAAAGAAATTTAACAAGCCATTAAAGAACTCCCTAAGAAAAAATCCCCAGGTCCAGATGGATTCACAAATGAATTCTATCAAACATTCAAAGAACAACTAATCCCAATATTAAACAAACTATTTGACAGAATAAGCCAAGAAGGATTTCTACCAAATTCATTCTACGACACAAACATGGTACTGATTCCAAAGCCAGGCAGGTCAAAAACAGAGAAAGAAAACTATAGACCAATCTCCCTAATGAATATAGACGCAAAAATCTTAAATTAGGATACTAGCAAAAAGACTCCAGCAATTCATCACAAGGGCCATCCACTATGACCAGGCAGGATTCATACCAGGAATGCAAGGATGGTTCAATATTAGGAAAACCATCCACATAATTGACCATATTAACAAGCAAACTGACAAAAATCACATGATTATCTCAATAGATGCAGAAAAAGACTTTGATAAAATACAACACCCATTCCTATTGAAAACACTAGAAAGTATAGGAATAGAAGGGCCTTTCCTAAAAATAATAAACAGTATATATCTAAAGCCATCAGCAAACATCATGTGCAATGGGGATAAATTAGAAGCCTTTCCAATAAGATCAGGAGTAAAACAAGGATGCCCATTATCACCTCTATTATTCAACATTGTACTAGAAACACTAGCAATAGCAATTAGAGAAGAAAAAGAAATTGAAGGTATTAAAATTGGCAATGAGGAGACCAAGCTATTACTCTTTGCAGATGATATGATGGTTTACTTAAGGAATCCTAGAGAATCAACCAAAAAGTTACTCGAAATAATCAACAACTTTAGCAAAGTTGTAGGATACAAAATAAACCCGCATAAGTCATCAGCATTTCTATATATCTCTAACTCATTTCAGCAGCAAGAATTAGAAAGCAAAATACTATTTAAAATCACCCTAGACAATATAAAATACTTAGGAATCTATCTGCCGAGACAAACACAGGAAATATATGAACACAACTACAAAACACTTTCCACACAGTTAAAACTAGATCTAAACATTTGGAAAAACATTGATTGCTCATGGGTGGGATGAGCTAACACAATAAAAATGACAATCCTACCCAAACTAATTTACTTATTTAGTGCCATACCCATTGAACTACCAAAAAACTTCTTTACTGAATTAGAAAAAACCATAACTAAGTTCATTTGGAAGAACAAAAGATCAAGGATATCCAGGGAAATCATGAAAAAAATGCAAAGGAAGGAGGACTTGCAGTCCCAGATCTCAAACTATAATATAAAGCAGTGGTTATCAAAACAATTTGGTACTGACTAAGAGACAGAAAGAAGGATCAGTGGAATAGACTTGGCGTAAATAATCTCAGCAAGACAGTTTATGACAAACCCAAAGACCCCAGCTTTTGGGACAAAAATCCATTATTTGATAAAAACTGCTGGGAAAATTGGAAGACAGTGTGGGAGAGATTAGATTTAGATCAACACCTCACACCCTACACCAAGATAAATTCAGAATGGGTGAATGACTTGAACATAAAGAAGGAAACTATAAGTAAATTAGGTGAACACAGAATAGTATACATATCAGACCTTTGGGAAGGGAAAGATTTTAAAACCAAGCAAGACTTAGAAAGAGTCACAAAATGTAAAATAAATAATTTTGACTACATCAAATTAAAAAGTTTTTGTACAAACAAAACCAATGTAACTAAAATCAGAAGGGTAGCAACAAATTGGGAAACAATCTTCATAAAAACCTCTGACAAAGATTTAATTACTCAAATTTACAAAGAGCTAAATCAATTGTACAAAAAATCAAGCCATTCTCCAATTGATAAATGGGCAAGGGACATGAACATGCAGTTCTCAGCCAAAGAAATCAAAACTATTAATAAGCACATGAAAAAGTGCTCTACATCTCTTATAATCAGAGAGATGCAAATCAAAACAACTCTGAGATATCACCTCACACCTAGCACATTGGCTAACATAACAGCTATGGAAAGTAATGAATGCTGGAGGGGATGTGGCAAAGTAGGGGCACTAATAACTAATAATAGTTGTAAATTGATCCAACCATTCTGGAGGGCAATTTGGAACTATAACCAAAGGGCGCTAAAAGACTGTCTGCCCTTTGATCCAGCCATAGCACTGCTGGGTTTATACCCCAAAGAGACAATAAGGAAAAAGACTTGTACAAGAATATTCATAGCTGCACTCTTTGTGGTGGCCAAAAATTGGAAAATGAGGGGCTGCCCTTCAATTGTGGAATGGCTGAACAAATTGTGGTATATGTTGGTGATGGAATACTATTGTGCTAAGAGGAATAATAAAGTGGAGGAATTCCATGGAGACTGGAAAAACCTCCAGGAAGTGATGCAGAGCGAAAGGAGCAGAACCAGGAAAACATTGTACAAAGAGACTGATACACTGTGGTACAATCAAAGATAATGTACTTTTCCATTAGTGTCAGTGCAATGTCCCTGAACAATCTGCAGGGATCTAAAAAACACTATCCACAAGCAGAGGATAAACGGTGGGAGTAAAAACACAGAGGAAAAGCAACTGCTTGACTACAGGGGGGAAGGGGATACTACTGAGGAGAGACTAAATGAACATTCTGATGCAAATACCAACAACATGGAAATGGGTTTGAATCAAGAACACACGTGATATCCAGTGGAATTGCGCGTGGGCTATGGGAGAGGTAGTGGAAGTGTGGGGGGAGGGAAGAAAAAAATGATCTTTGTTTCCAATGAATAATGTTTGGAAATAACCAAATAAAATAATGTTAAAAAAATAAATAAAAAGAACAATTTAAAAAATGAAAAAAATAAAAATAAAAAAATAAAAAGACATAATCTAATCAAAGAAGATGAGAACTAAAGAATGGGCAGTCCTGGAAAAAAGCCTCTGATGTGATTGATAGATGTGAAAATTGAGAGGAAGGGACACAAGAGTATAAAAGGTCTATATATTTCATGTCACTTCCCCTCTCTGGTACCTTTGGCAGCTGGTGGCAACGTGCTAGGCCTTTTGGCATCTTGGCATGGCTTCAGCTATTGTCTGGTTCAGTGGTGAGTTTCTGGCTGAGTTTTCCCTCCTTTACTTTCCAAACTTCATGCTTTTAGAAGCCTAGACCTAGTGGCGGAGATCTTGAACTCCCCCCTGGCACAGGCCAGGCGGGAGAAATCCTATACCCTCTTCCCTCTTTCTCCTTAAATCCTTCCCTCTATATTAATTAAAATTACCATAAATTTCCAGACTGACTTGGGTATTTTATTTGGGATTTTTTCCCTGGCGACCAATTAATTTAGATTTTAAGTCACAACCCTAAAATTATCTCTACAATGGTAAAGACCCAGGACAATCTAGAAGGACTTATGAGGAAGAATGCTATCCCCATCCAGAGAAAGAACTGTTGAAGCATAAAACAGAAGAAAAACATATGACTGATTATATGGTTTGATGAATATATGCCTAGGATTTTGGCTTCAGAAGAATACTATTACAAATATGAATAATATGGAAAAAGGTTTTGTATAATGACATGTATAATCCTGTGGAATTGCTTTTCAGCTCTGGGAGAGGGGAGGAAGAGGAAAGGGAAAGAACAGGAATCTTATAACCATGGAAAAATATTCTAAATAATTTAAATAAAAATAATATTAATGATACAAAGTAGCATTTGATAATGTCAAATGAACCCTAGAGATAGTATTACTGCTTATTTGGCCCTTAGTAGTAAAAGCAAACTCATATTTATATAGTACTTAGATTTTCTCACAACAATCCTATGAAGTAAACAAAATAATTACCATCACCCTTATTTAAAAGGGGATGGAACAGACTGCTCAGAAGAGTTAAATGCTTACACATGGCCAAAGAACCACTAAAGAGCAGAGCCTTCTTTCTACTGTAACATGTTAACTGGATTTAACTAAGATAAATAAGTTATAATTTTAATTCATTTTTATTATAATTATATTTTTAGGTATGTGAAAATAAAAAAACTTTTAAACAAAGTGCTCAAAGGACAAAATATCCAGTTCTATTCATTTCAACTTATACCAAAATATGAATAGTGATTTAAAGCTAAAATGCCTAATGTTTTTTGTTCAAGAATCAGTATTAGATAGAACTCACCAATCGGTAGGTCTGTGCCTTTAAAACATTGAGATCAATAAAGTTTTCTTCATTGTCAGTCTCCTCTTCCTTGGAAAAGAAAAAAATTTCTTCAATACATTGTTATCAGAAATCATGATTTAAAAATATTATTTAAAAATATTGTGAAAAAACAAACAAAATATTGTTAGGCTTATTCTAAAACTATTGTGGGGCAACAAAAAGACAAATCTATAGAGGTTGTGCATGAAGTTACATACTATGTTAAAGGTAGTATTTATTGGTGACAGAATTAATGCTTGTCTTCTAGGAACCATCCTAGTAAAGTTCAGAGATTCTTCTTTATCTGTGGGTAGACTGCTAGATAATTAATTTTTTGGGGTCATAGTAACACGTGAATTCATTTATTAAGATTGAGATGTGTTTAATCTACATTGACAAAACAACAAATCCTTGACATGTAAGTTGATATTTCTTTTTAAAAAAGAGAAATAGCTACTAGACATATGATGGAACCAAAATGAATGGAGAGGGAAATTTATTGGGACTCAATCTTATGATTGATTAAGAAACAGAAAAGATCTATGTTAATGTTAGTCCTAGAAATGAGAGGTTTCTTAGACATTTGAAGCTATTTATAGGGCAGCAAGATTTAGGACAGTTACCATACAAATTAACAGAGGCAATGATGTTTTATAAACATAGAATGTGAAGATATATTATAAAGGAATAATCATCAAACTTTTTCTGGAATTGGTTATAAGGTTATAAAACAGAAAAGTATATTAGTAGAATAGGTTGAGTAAAGAAGAATCAGAAACATTTGAACTCAATAATACAGTAATGATAAATCCACTATTTAGGGGTAATATTCCCTGTTTGATAAGAACCCCAGGGAAAAATATAAAAAAAATCTGGCAGGAACTGAATTTAGACCAGTATCTAATGCCATATACCACAATAAATTATAAACCCATACAACCTGAATAGCAAGGACATGGAAAAAATGAAAATATATGAGAACCAAATTACTTAACTTTCATAGGTATGACTAGCTAGAAAGCCTTTTTTAAAAAAAAACCTTTACCTTCTGTCTTAGACTCAATACTGTGGATTGGTTCCAAGGTAGAAGAGTGGTAAAGGCTAGGAAATGGGGGTTAAGTGACTTGCCCAGGATCACACAGCCAGGAAGTGTCTGAGGCCAGATTTGAACCTAGGATCTCTGGTCTCTAGGCTGATTCTCAAACTACTGAGTCACCTGCATATCCCCTACAGAGAAACTTCTTAAATAAACAAGGGATAAAATCAACAAAAATAGATAATTTTGATTAAAATTTAAAAGCTTTTGTATGAACAAAGTTAATTATGATAAAGAAGAAAGCTGTTAATTTGTAAAATAAATTTGCATCAAATATCTCTGAAAAGGGTTTTTGATATCCAAGATATAATATAGCGAATGAATATAAATATATGTCTAAGAACCATTCCATCCTGATGTGGTCAAATGATCTAACTTTTGAAAACAAACGTTTGTCAAAAAAATTGTGAACTATTAAAAATTATATAAAAGATTGCTCTAAATGACTAATAGGAGACATAGCAATCAAAACAACTCCAAGCTTTCATCTCACACACAGTAAAGTGACAAATATGAAAAAAGATTCTATTAATAAATGTTGAAGGACTATGGAAAAAGAGTCAATACAGATGTATTCATAGTAGAGCTGTGAAATTCTTTAACCAATTTGGAAAGTAATTGCAATTAAGCTAAAAAAGTAACTAAATTTTGCCCACATCCTTTGACCCAGAAATTCCTCTGTGACTCCCCAAGAAGGCCAAAGAAAGGAAAAACCCTATATATACACCAAAATGTTAAGGTTAGTACTTTTGTTTTAATGGTAGCAAAAGATTAGAAACAAAGTAGATGCCTATCAATTATGGAAAGTTAAATAAACTTTAGTGTGTGAATGTAATACTGTAACCAAAGGTTGAGAACACAGAGACACAAGAAAAGTTATGTTAGTGAAACAGAATAAGCAGTACCAGAAAAACAATCTACACAATGATAAAAAATCAAAACAACAACAAAAACACACACATGCAAGAATTATAATTATAATAATTTCAATAACCAAGTTTGACACCAAAGAAGAGAAAGTAACTTCTCCCCCCCCCCTTTTTTTTGTGTATGTCTATCTAGCTAGAGATTGCTTGATCTTCTAGAAAAATTTAAAACAAGTCAATATTCTTCTAAATTGTAAAGGCTTCACAATCATTCTAGATTGATATGGGATGTTCTTCAAAGCAACTTTGATTCCTTATAATGGAGTCAGAGAATTTACCTAAGGTTTTCTTACAGCCTAGTTGAGTTTAGGCTGCCTAATCTATTGACTAGAAATTTCCTACTACAACCTGGTCACGTGCTCAGGTAGTCCAATCAGTTACTCTAACTGTATTTTTAAAAGCCTATGGAAACAAGTCCAATCCTTCCCCCAAATTTTAGCCCTCTTGACACCCCAACCCCCAAATTTCTAAGTTTGATACATGGTTTTGGGAGATGTGAGAGATGAAGGGGGAATAATGAAGATAGGCATAGGAGAGAATGCTGCTTAAGAATGCTTCTAGAGAAGAGGTGTAAATAGGACTTTGAAAAGAATGTATTAATATTGTAAAGAAATGTGAAAAGGAGGAGTGTAAGTATGAAACTGAACATGCACTGTCATTAAGGATCCTAGTGTGGAAATTAACTTGACTCTGCCACTCTTTTAGCAGAACTTAGTTTTAGAAAAGACTGAATAATCACAAGCCTGAGCTGAAGACTAAAACTTTGCTCTTGTCTACTTCCTACAATTGCTTAAGTCATGATTCTTTGTTTCCAAAGTTAGTTCAGAATTCAGCTGGTCTGTAATGGGTGAGGTTTAGAAATCCATCTCTTCTGCTAATTCCCTGTGGCTAATACTGGGAGGGCTGTATGTGAAAGTAAAGGAGTTGTTGGGCCTGTTATCTTTAGTTACCACAATCCTTCAAGGATGTCTGGTTTGCTGTCCAAAAGTCTGACCATGATCTCATACCTGAACTGTAACAATGAGCTTTTCTTAAGTCATGTGGGAAAGCAGATGATTTATCATTGGTTCAGTCACCAAACTTCTAACCATTTATGTCAGTCTCTGCACCTCAATTCTGTAAACCAATCATTTTGTGTTTTGAATCCCATGATATTCATTCACCCTGCTCATGTTTTGTGTGCTCCTCTCTCCTCCTCTTTGTGATTTTTGCTTTAAAAGGCCTTATGTTGCTATAATTAAATATTAAAGCACTAAGACTAGACTTAACCTTTGACATAAGGGCAAAAAATGAATAGGAAAGTAGAAGTAAAAAGGAATTTGATTTAATAGAGAGATTGAAAAAATTTTTAGAATTATATTTTTTTATTTGACTCAAAAGACTTGCTAAGGCTTGTACATATACCTTAAAAATTCCAATTTATAATACAGAAGAGAGTATCCTTTTAGGTGAAAATAAATTTATAAATATAAGTTATCAGTAATAAAGTGGCTTTCCCATCTTCATTTTAAGTTAGCGAGTGGGAAATTTCCTGATTTGTTACTTCTATATTCAGTTATCACAGTACTTTACTAGTTACAGGTAATTTTAATTAGTTTAGAACACAATAACTTCCACACAGAATAAAGCGGTTCTCTAATTTATTTCAATCTCCCAATTCCACATATCTTTCCATATTCAATCAAATTGCCAACCCAATCTAGTTCATGTTCTGGGCAAAGGACTATGTGAGAAGGTAACTCCATTGACCTCACAATTTTGATTTGTTGCAGAAAAATAGATTTAAATACCAGCAACCTGGTCTTTTAGTTTCACATTATGAATAGTATCTTAAGCATGAACAAAGGCCCAGAAGGTGTAGTGCAACTTAAATAAGATCTTTTATTCGAAGGCTTCAAGAACATTTAACCAACATTTGTTTATCTGAACATTTCTGTAAGGGTGGTATTGTTATAGACACAAATGGTACTGAAAAATAAAATTATGGTCTTAGGACAGAAGAACAGAATCATGCAAGACTTATGTATTTGGCTAAAATACAGAGTATATTATAGGGAATGATCTGAAATAAGCCTGTTGATAAGGGTAGACTGAAACCAGATTATGAAGTTTTAAATGCCAAGCAAAGGAGCCTGTACTTTGACCCCAGCAATAAGAGAGCAGTGACATGTTTAGACCTATGCTTTAGGAAGATTATTTTGGCAAAGGCATGAAGACAAAAAAATGTGGGAAAAGTATTAGAGAAGAGAGGATAAAAGCCAATTAGCAGGCCTAAGTAAGAGATGATGAAAGGTTTAACTATCAATCAATAGGCATTTAAGCATTTCCTCTAGGTGCTGGGAACACAAAACTTTATTTTGAAACAAAATAAGGGTGGTAACCATGTAACTGGAGAAAACAGGATTGGTGGAATGAAAAATGTGAGAAAATGGGTGGAAGTAGAGTCAAAAGTTGGTATTTGATTTCAGGAGGAGTGAAGAGACTTGAGAGAGAAGGAGAAAAAAGAAAAGTAAGAGGCAACTCCAAGTATAAACCTGGGTGAATGAAAGGTTAGTGATAAGACTCCACTGACTAGGGAAATTTAGAGAAAAAGTAGTAATATGGTAGGGGAAGATAAGTTAATTTTGGAAATGTTGTATCTGAGGAACCTATGGATCATCCATTACTATTGGAAAGGGCAAACTGGAGCTCAGGAGAAAGATGAGACCTGAGTATAAAGATTTAGGAGCCATCATAATAGAGATAAATAATTGAATACATAGGCACCAATAAGATCAACCAAGAGAGAGTAAGTAGAGAGGGCTTTTAGTCTCTTTTTTGCCATAGACCCTTTTAACTCTAGTTAAGACCATGGGCCTTTCTTATTAGAAATAAGGTTTTTAATAAGCATAAAATAAAATACAAAGAATCACAAATGAAACTAATTATATTGAAATAGTTAGCACATTACTTAAAATTAGGATTATTGGTCCCAGGTTAATAACTTCTAATATAGAAAGACAAAAGGGCCCAGGATAGAGTATGTGAGGTACAATGATGTTTAGTAGATGGGACATGAACTCAGCAATGGAAACTGAGAAGAAATTCAAACAGAAAGGGAGAGAACAAGAGAGAAGTATTACAAAAACCCAGAGAGAAGAGCAGAAAGCCAAGGGCTTTCCTAATGAGGAGGACTAGAAATCTGGTGCTAAACCACTTGATAAAGGAGGAAAATGTCCTGAAAGCCTGTAGATAACTTCAATCAGATCTGAATATATGAAGGAGAAGATACTGAATGATTCTAGCACAGGGAGGGCCCGGAAACATCAGTGAAAAAAACAAAGAGTATATGCCTACTCTTATGAGTAACACAGGCCACTTGGACCTAAAATTAATATTTTCCCCTTTTCAAAGTCAATGTAAAATTATATTCTAGGACATGACAACTTCCACCATTGTAACCTCAGCAGTGCCTGGCACATAGTAGGTACTTAATAAATGCTTGTTCCCTTCACTATTCCTTTTCTTAAACCCTTATTTTCTGTCTTAGAAGTGCTACTAAGTGTTGGTTCCAAGGCAAAAGAGTGGTAAGTTTTAGGCAACTGAGATGAAGTGACTTGCCCATGGTCACACAGCTAGGGAGTTATCTACAGCTAGATTTGAACACAGGATCTCCTATCTCCAAGCCAGGCTTCTCTATGAATTGAGCCACCTAGCTGCCCCTCCCTTCCCTATTTTTAGAAGAGAACAAAAGACATTTATCAAGAGGCAAGAAACTCAGAACTAATTAATAATAAAATTAATTGAAAAACCTGATGTAAACAAACACATACCACAATTTCTTCCTCAACTTTGTTTACTGTTAATTCTGCATCATCTTCTGGAACTGTTTCCTCTTCTAATTCTTCTACTGGGTATACTGGCCTAAAAGAAGACAGCTTAGTTTGTGGTATTTATACATAAAAATAAATCATATAATAATAAGGAAAATTCTAAGAACAAAAAAAATTTATAAAATTGTTCTAACTTTTGTCATGAGATTTAGAAAATACTAGCCAAAATAGTGGTTTTCACTGGAATTTTCCTTAATCGTAACATTCAGGAATATGAAAAATAATATTAGTTAGTATTTGTGCATAACTTCCAAATAATTTGTGTGCTAAAATATGTCATCATATTACTACTTTAGTATACTCAATATGTAGTACTTTAGGTTTACCTCTGTGGTAGGTCATACTTTACAATCTTCATTTAACAGATGAGGAAACTAAGGCACTCAGAAGTTAAGTGACTTGCTCGAAGTCATATAAGCTAGTAAATTTTAAAGGTAGAACTTGAACCCAGGTCTTGTAACTCCAAGATCAATGTTCTTTCTACTATACCACAGGACTAATTCAGACTGTTATCTATGACAGTTAAGATTTCATAATTCTTACGTGGGAGTTATTAAATTAATGATTTACCTTCTCAAATGTTAATCTATCCTTTTTTGCCATACTTATTATTCACATAAAAATGAGTAATTGCAACTATATGACCTTAAATGTACTGCCTTGCTCTAACAATCAAATGTAAAATTCACACACATCAGCCAGAATAAGTTTATATAGTTGATCCCAAAAGCAAACTAACACTTTATTTTAAACCTAGCATAAACAGTCTAAAAATTTTAGGTCTATATTAACTTTTTTTCCTCTTCTGTATTAGCTGAGGTGTTTTCCAATATAAAATAAAACAACAAGAAGGGTTTCTCATGAGATCAATTTTTAAGGTTCTGAACAGTTTGGATTAAGAGGCTACTTATAAAAATACAAGTATTATGGTGATCTTACCTTTTCCAGCTGAAACCAACATATTTTAGGGCTTCTTCAGCTAAACAATCAAGAACATAGCATACATGCTCTCCATGACCTGACTTTAACTTTGATGGAGGAAAATCTGCAGACCTTCCCTAAAATAAAGACAAATTATTTTCTTATTTGTATTCAAAATGTGATATGACAAATGACATGTTGTGTATATATGTTTGATTTGGGGGGAGGGGAAGAAGATTAAAAAGTGGTTTAAATAATTATGTTGCTAGTCTATCTTTTTTCCTTCGTCTTTTTCCTAAGACACAAATAACATGGCCTAAATTTGGCAAGAAGTCAATTCATCTTTTCCTGATGAGCTATCTGACTAGGGAAAATCATTATTCTCTTAGGTCACCCTATACAAAGCCAAAACAATCAGTTGAAAAGTGAAAAAAAAAATCAATAAGGCTGCTGTTTGATCTATATAATGCCAACTGGTTTTACAGAATCTCTCTAACCTCAACATTGAAGTGATGAGTTCAATTTAATTAAATAAACATTAAGTACCTACTACACATAAGGATCTATTCTAGGCACGGGGATACAAAAACAATTCTGACTATCTGCAATGAGGATTTATAATTTTATAGAGATGAAATACCACCACACACACATTTAACTAACATAAAGGATGATGCAAAGCATAGAGGTTATAGGAGGCATAGTCTCAGTCAAGAAAATTGGGGTTTAAATTCCATTTCTAATTCATATATGATCCTTAGCTGGTTGCTCAACCTCTCAGTGCCCCCAAGCACAAAGACCAGAAGTTGTAAAGTATTAGCTGGATCTGAATTGGTAGGTAAGGTTTTCTTATCTAGAGTTCCCTTTACCACTGAAATCATATACCAAGATCCCCTTAAAAAAAAAAGGCAAGAAAGGGAGAAGAATATTAGAAAATGCTTCAAGGAGGGTATGTCAACAGAACTGGGTCTTGAAAGATGAGGTGCTTTAACAGGCAGGGAATTGGGAAGGAAGAGAAATTTCATTCCAGAGAGAAGGAATAGTTTGAGCAAAGAAATTGAGACACAATGACAACAGGATACAAAAAGCAGTCTGTGTAGAACACAGCATAAATGAAACAGAATAGTATGAAATGAAGTGAGAAAGATGATGTTAGAGTAGGGGAGATCTTAAAATGAAAAGATTAGGAATTTATAAATTTGCAGATAATGGAAAGGCAATGAGTTTTTGAGAAGACAAATAATGTTATTAGAGTGATTAGGATCCCCATATGAAGGATGGAAGAGGTGATAAATTAGAGGCAGAAAGACCGGTCATTTTATTTGCCATTTAAGGCCCACTACAATCTTAAGTATTTGGAAGATTATAATGGAAGTAAGATAAAAGGATAGGATGGTAAATTAGGACCACTCATGGAAGCAACTGGACTGAGAGCTCCCAGACTTTGAGGTACTTGAGAATGAGGAAGATACAATCAGCTTTTCCTATCCTTTTCAATTTCATCATGGTTTAAGTGTCTCCACAAATAAATGAATATATGATTAAAACTCTGTGTTTACACCAGAGACTGAAAAAAGAAACCTACACCCAAGATTTATGTACTTTAAGGATATTTATTTAGGAATATTATTTTATATTCAGCAAGAGATGTGAATGGGATGCTACAAATTTGCAAATCTCTATTCAGATTTGGCCAAAGGTATGGCAGTTCAGTTCAGGGAAATAACTGAACTAACTCCTAAGGTTGTTTTCCAGCTTTACCAGGAAAGTCCCATCTCCAATAAGTGTTAAGAGCTGTTACTTTTCTTTTCCAAGGTTTCAGGATGGTGATTATTGGGGTGTCAGTGTTATCTGCTCCCTCTGGTCTAGAAGAGTACTGTTGTATCTTTAAGCATGGTAACAGATTGAGGGAGATGAGGATGATCCCTAACTTACTCAAGGTTAGCTAATGCATGAGGCAAGGTATGATGGGGCTGTCTGGGTCTGGGATATTATGAATTTAGTTGGATAAGAAAAAACTTTCCCAACAGATTTTAGAAGTAAAAACATGAAATCAAGGCACTTTATAGGGGTGTTCCCCTTTCTTCTCCCTTTCTAGTCTATATGTGAAATGCTAACTTAGATTCTATAAGGTAGAAGGGAAAATAAGCTTCTAATACACAACGATATAGATAAGGGAAGAAAACAGTAACATTAATATAATCACATATAAATGTGATTTATTTACATCTCTCAGAATGAGGAAGGACTGCATTTTCAACTTAAATACTCACAGAAGCACAATTATATCCTCATACACATAATGAGAAAGTGATATAGAACTAAAGGGACCATACATTAAGGAAAGCATTGCAATATTTAGTTTTCTGGACCCACCAAAGGTAGGGAGTTGGTAGCCTGGGGGCAGAAACACCACTTAGGAGGCTATATATAGGGGCAACTAGATGGCTCAATAGGTAGAGAGCCAGGACTGGAAATGGGAAGTCCTAGGTTTAAATATGACTTCAGATACTTCCTGGCAGTGTGACCCTGAGAAAGTCACTTAACCCAAATTGCTTAGCCCTTACTCCTCTTCTGCCTTAGAACCAATACTCAGTATCAATTCTAAGACAGAGGGTAAGGTTTTATTTTTTAAAAAAGAGGCTATTATAATAGAATAGGCAAGAATGGATGTTCTATATGGCACTACTCTGTCCAATTTATCTTTATCATATCTGACTGTTCTTTCTCAACTTTCTTTGCTAGCTCATCATCCACATCTTGCCTCTTAATTGTGACTGTGTTCCACAGCTCTATTCTAGAGTTTCTCTTATATCTCTACAATTGCCCTTGGTGACTTCATCAGTTCCCCATAGGCTTAATTATTATCTCTCTGTAGATGACTCCCAAATTTATATATTCAGGTTTGTCTCTTTTGTTCTATATCACCTATGGCCTATTGAATATTTCAAACTAGATGTACAGAAGTTATATCTTTTTTTTTTTTAAACCCATACCTTCCTTCTTGGAGTCAATACTGTGTATTGGCTCCAAAGCAGAAGAGTGGTAAGGGCTAGGCAATGAGGGTCAAGTGACTTGCCCAGGGTCACACAGCTGGGAAGTGTCTGAGGCCAGATTTGAACCTAGGACCTCCCCCGTCTCTAGGCTTGGCTCTCAATCCACTGAGCTACCCAGCTGCCCCCTAGAAGTTATATCTAAACCCAAAATATTCAAGAGAACTCATGATCTTTCCAAAAAAACTCATTCTTCCACTGAACGACCCTATGTCAAAGGCACCACTATTATTTCATCTATTGTTATTCTTCAAGTCTTCATTCTCCCACACTTTACATATTCACTCAGGGTCCTAATATGGCCATTTTAAAACTGCTACAATATCTTTCACAGCTGCCTTTTCTCATCTCCTCACCATACCTTATTTCACTACTACTCTCTTTCTGCATGCATTATTCCATTGTCTTCCTAATTGTTCTTTTTCTATCAAGTATTTCTCTACTTGAAAGCGATTCTCAACACAGCTGCCAAAGTGATTTTCCTTAAGCATAGACCTGATCATATCACACCTTGACCCCAAATATTCCAGTGTCTCTCTACTGCTTCTTGGTCAAAAATATAAATTTGAGGGTTTTTTTCCAAAGCTCTCCACAGCCTCATCTGAACCCATCTTTCTTTTCTAGTCTTATACTTAATTTATTTTCCTGTACCCTGTGAGTAAGTAAGGTTGTCCTAGTCTCTGCCCATATTTCATTTCACATGAATGGTTGTCTGCAATGGCTGTCTCCCATTCCCAGAATGTACTTCTCTATTCCACCTCATAGTAACTCTCATTTCTTTCATGACATGAGATGGATCTGAAAAGATAGAAGATAGAATTGATAGAACATGACAAATAAGATATAAATGAAAATGGAGGTGAGAATCAAAGAAGACCCTGAGATTTCAAGCCTGAGTGACCATGAGGATGGTAGTAGCACCATCAACAGTAAGTTAAAGGGAAAGTCAGTTTTCTCTGTGTGTTTAGGGAGGGAAAGGTCATGTGAAAGAGGAAAAGTGAGGCTATGGTCTATATGATGGAATATAATGGAAAGCATAGAAGTAGGTAGATATAGCTTCTGATACAATTTTTACAATTAGATATGAAGATAATCTACAATTTCTCTGATGGAGAAAATTCTAGAATTAAATGCTTGCATTATGTTTACCATGTCTATTAGAACCACTATTACCCTTTTCTTGGAGAAGAATAGAAATAAAAAACTTTTTTTATTTAAAAAAAAAGCATTTTTCATAAAAGTATTATGAACCACAACAAAATGTATTACATTGTTTTTCAGCTTTTTTTTTCAGAAATGTGAACTAAAAATTCATTTTTTTTCTGATTAAGAAATTTTCAAGATTAAGAAAAATATACACATTTCTGTAGTATATATCAGTGTAAGTGAACGATTTTTGGAAGACAGCTTCAGGAACCTAAAGATAGCAGAAACTATGTTAATAATACTTTAAATGCAATTACAATTCTTTGATATTATTTTGGTACATCCCATCTGAAAAAAGTTAAAAAACTCATAAATAGGAAAATGATCTCAATTTGAAAATACAAACTCTTTTGCACTTACAAATGATCGAAGCTCAGATAATATATTAGATATTGTTGCATTGGGGTCATCATATTCCTGTGGTTGTTCAAAGGGGCATCCTGCTTTATTAATTAGCCAAGCAGCAAGAGTGCAAAACATGTAAAACTGTTCACCTGGATTGGTAGGCAAAGCAAAATAATGTCTGTTTCAAAGAAGAAAAAAAAAGAAATCAGATTTCATCTGTTTAAAAGTAACATCTATGATATTTCAAAAGGATGTTTTATTTTAATGGCAACATTAAAAACAAACAAAAAACTAAAAAAAGATAGTTTCTTAATCAATTTCAATATCATATCGACATTAAATGTTTATCAATAGGGAGACTCACAAGTGTTAGAGCTGCAAGAAAGCTGAGATCCTCTCATATGAGAGATAAAGAAGAAAAAGAGGCATAAAAAATGACCAAGCTAATTTTTTAAATTGTATTTATTCTGTTTTAAAATGGCAAGAAAAGTCATACAACTAGTTACTGACAGAGTTGGATTTGCTAACTTAGTAGTATCTTGATACCTAATTCTGTCATTTTTTCACTGCTCCATGATCTTTCCAAATGATAGAATCAGAAAATCATCACTTACACATGTCAGCTAATAATGCCTATAGTACAGGGAAGAAAGGATATGAAATAAAGAAGTCTATCTGAAACCTAAATAAAGATTAATAAGATGCTGAATAAATCACACAAGTTAAAATGCTTAAGATACCATATTCCACATCTAAAATATTCAATGAGCTTTCTAACTTCAAAATCCAACCAAAAACAGTATCAGATCTGAGATCTCATGAAATTTAATAATTTCAAAAGACAACTAGATAGCAACAATATTAGTCATAATTCAAGTTCAAGAATCTTTCCTGCCTCTGTGATCATCATAATTATTAATTTACAAAAGATGGTATATATGTTGCAGTTCAGTTTTTTTATTGACTTTTTTCAGTACATAGCCCTCCTGTGAATGGCCATAACAGAAAGAGAGCAAAGAAGAGAGATGATGACATTATAAATACAAGTAGACATGTACCTCATATATCCTTCTACTGCTTCTCCCAAGATTATAGTTACCACTACCTCCACTCTCCTGGTCAAAACTGATAAATTCAAATGAAGAGACCCAGTATGTCTCCATACACATATTTAATATACACTCAAGTATCCTGATCCTGATGCACTGGTCACAGTATTGTGATATAAATGATATAAAAGAAACCCAGGAACTATGTATTTGTTGAACTGAAATATAAGTGATCCACGTTATACTAATCAGTGAAGTCTAAGCAATCTCTAATAACATGTAAATATCATAAATATCTACATATATACACATACACACATGTATTTCAACCTATAACTAAAACCAGCATTATAACCATATTTTTCGTTTCCTCCAACTTTTCAGATTATGAATAAACTGTAGAAGAAAGATGACTTAGGTAAAGACCAGGTAGTTTAAATTTTAGATTATATCAATGAAGAATAAAGGAAGGTGTTTGAGATAGAGTCCGAAAAAATATTTGAGTTTATTACATAGTAAGTAAAACAAGTTCAACACTGAATAAAACTCTAATTCAAGTTCACCTGCGCAACACAAAAATAATCAAAATTAATGTTAGCATCAGTCATGAAAGAAATTTTATGAAACCAATTTATTTGGCTAAATCTAGACTAAGTTGATTGGAAGAGAGAGTAGAAGCTGTCTATTTTTACCAAATTAAAAAATAAAAGAGACACTGTTCTGTAAATAAAAATAGGTTCTGAATTTCTCCCCCAAACAAAAGTAAGTACTCTGCTTCTCAGACCTTGCAGAACACAGTGTTCTTCTGATCACAGGCTCGAGAATTATATACACAGCAATAAACGGTATGGTCCTCTGATCTTTGTCTATATCCATTACGATATATTCTCCAGACTTTACTTGCACTGTACCTTGCAAACATGATACATTTTGAAAGATACCCAGTTTGAACTCTTGCACGCTCTCTCTCTCACTTATGCCCCAAGACTCCTCAGTTTTGGTAAAACTGTCCCAGCTGGGTCATGCAAGCACAGGAGAGTCTGATCCAGACTTCAAGATAAAAGTGTGTGAGCTGCCAGACCCCTTCACCCTTTGGGCCCTAAACACCAGGAGTACAGCGCGGGGTGTGGAAGGGGGCGTGGCCACGGCCCAGGGTCCTACCTGGACAGCGGTTTCAAATTGTTTCTGCGCAGGATCTCCTCTTCGTAGCGCAGGAGCTTTAGCTTCTCCACCAGGTCTTCCATCACCACGAACATGTGGTAGGCCGCGCCGGGGCCCCGTTCCACGTACAGGCCTTCCCCACTCGCGTCCCCGCCACGGCCCCGAAGCACAGTGTCCTCCACGCTTACCGGCGGCACAACGGCCGCGGCTACAGCCATCTCTGCGGGGGTGGGGTGGGGGAGCGTGGAGGGAGGGATAGAGCAGGGGAGCGTGGAGGGGGGCGGGGGTGAGTTGAGCGGTCTGAGTCCGGGGCTAAAGCGGCCCAACCACCACCCCAGTGGGGCCGCGCTCAACTCCGAGGCTAACTCCGGGCGCCACGGTCTCCTGGCAACGTATCAACCTCCGGTGACGTCACGCCCCGCTCCGGAGTCCTGGAGCCCCGCCCTTTCCTTGTGATGCCCACGTGCCCTGGAGCACTACCCCGCCACTCCGGGGACGCTGACGTAGACCTTGGTCCCTCCCACTTAGCTCTGTGAATACTGAGCAGACGGTAGGCGGGGCTAAGGGACTTTACTGGGGTTAGGTTTTGCATTCGCTCTAAGAGTTTATGCGAAGGGAAAATCAATGTCTCTTTATAGATTACTTACCACGACTTACCCCTCTTTCATTTGACACTGGCCTCCTGTCTGTTCCATAAACAAGAATCTCCGTCTCATGTCTCTGGGCATTTTCTCCGACTGTTCCCCTTCCCTTTCTTAAATATCAACTAAAATTTTACTTCCTACTGGAAGCCTTCTCTCTTAATTCCAGCTCCTCCCCTCTGTTAATCATTTCATATTTACCTTGTGTAGTTTGCTTTGCATATATTTTGTTTGCAAAGTGTCTCTTTCCCCAATAGATCGTAAGCTCCTGAGGGCAGGGACCATCTTTTGCCCCTTTGTATACTTAGCACGTAGTAAGTAGGCATTGAGCAATTAAGGATGTGCCACCCAGAAAGCATAGACTCCAGCTTTCTACCTCTTTCTCAGAACTCTGAATTTCCTATAAGCTTCTGTGCGCCAAGGGAACATAAAGCTACTCCTTAATTCTACTGGCAAGCAATGATGGGTATTTTCTTCTCTGGTGCTTCTTATTGCTTGCAATTTATAAAGTTCTTCAAAAGAGTTTAAAGGCTCCTGGAATAGAGGAAGGGGATAGGACCTTCTCTGGATCTGATCTGCTTCTGAAGCTCTTCTTATCTCTAGGGGATGAATGCAATTGAGTAGGGGAGGTGCATTAATAGTGCTGGTGTGTTTTTACCTGATTTAGACCAGAACTTAACGTGAAAAAAGAAGACATATACATCCTACTACCCAATTTATCTGTGACTGCAGAAAGTAGTGGAGAGACAGTATTTGCAAGACTGAAAAGTTGTCTTAGGAGGAGTACCTTAGGGAAGGTTGTGACTAATGCTTGCAAGATAATCATAAATTTTTGAAAAGTATTTTTAGCAGTTTTAAGAATAAAAATTACTTAGCAGCTTGGCATTCAAGAATAAAAAGTATGTAGTGCATAGTAAGTGAGCTATGTCTTTAATTGGTTCCAAGGATGAGGAAAATTCCAGGCCTTACAAGTTTTCAGCCACAAATTTCTGGAACCTTGGCCATGCCACTTAAGTACAAAAATTTTCAGTTCAAGTCCAGAGTGATTTTAGAATGTAAAGTGGGCACTTAAAGGTGTTAGATCTTCATGAAGAAGTATTCCAGTTTCAATTCAATTCTATTGGCAGGCAATGATGTATTACTTCCACGGTTACTTTCTTACTAAATGTGTGGGAGTATAGCATTAACTAAGTATAAAACTTCCTCTATTCTATAGTTTCATATGCAAGTTTATTATTTTTAGGAAAGGCCCTTCTATTCCTATGCTTTCTACTGTTTTCAATAGGAATGAATGTTGTGTTTTATCAAAGGCTTTTTCTGCATCTATTGAGATAATCATGTGATTTTTGTTTGTTTGTTTGTTAATATGGTCAGTTATATGGATGGTTTTCCTTATATTGAACCATCCTTGCATTCCTGGTATAAATCCTATCTGGTCATAGTGAGTAACTCTTGTGATGACTTGCTGGAGTCTTTTTTCTAGTATCCTGTTTAAGATTTTTGCATCTATATTCATTAGGGAGATTGGTCTATAGCTTTCTTTCTCTGTTTTTGACCTGCCTGGTTTTGGGATCAGTACCATATTTATGTCACAAAATGAATTAGGTAGAACTCTTTCTTTGCTTATTTTGTCAAATAGTTTTTATAATATTGGGATTAGTTGTTCTTTAAATGTTTGATAGAATTCATTTGTAAATCCATCTGGACCAGGGGATTTTTTCTTAGGGAATTCTTTGATGGCTTGTTCAATTTCTTTTTCTGATATGGGGTTGTTAGGTAATGTATTTCTTCCTCTGTTAGTCTAGACAATTTATATTTTTGTAAGTATTCATCCATATCACCTAGATTTCCATATTTCTTGCCATATAATTGGGCATAATAGTTTTTAATAATTGCCTTAATTTCCTCTTCTTTAGAGATGAGGTTTCCCTTTTCATCTTGGGTACTGACAATTTGGTTTTCTGCTTTCCTTTTTTAAATTAGATTGATGGGTACTTTGTCTATTTTATTTGTTTTTTTCAAAGTACCAGCTTCTAGTCTTATTTATTAACTCAATACCTTTTTGACTTTTAATTTTATTAATGTCTCCTTTGATTTTTAGGATCTCTAATTTAGTTTTCATCTGAGGATTTTTAATTTGTCCTAGTTTTTTTTTTTTAATTTGCATGCCCAATTCATTGACCTCTGCTCTCCCTAATTTGTTAATATATGAACTCAAGGATATGAATTTCCCCCTGAGTACTGCTTTGGCTTCATCCCATAGGTTTTGAAAGGATGTCTCCTCATTGTCATTTTCTTCAATGAAATTATTAATTTTATCTATGATTTGTTTTTGACTAATGTGTTTTGGATAATTGTATTGTTTAATTTCCAATTAATTTGTGATTTATCTCTCCATGTACCCTAACTAATTATTATTTTCATTGCATTGTTATCTGAGAAGGTTGCATTATTATTTCTGTTCTTTTGCACTTGTTTGCAATGTTTTTATGCCCTAGTAAATGGTCAATCTTTGTGAATGTACTATGTGCTGCTGAAAAGAAGGTGTATTCCTTTTTGTCCCTATTTATTTTTCTCCACATATCTATTAACTCTAATTTTTCTAAGATTTCATTCACTTCTCTTACCTCTTTCTTATTTATTTTTTGGTTTGATTTATCTAGTTTGGAGAGAGGAAGGTTGAGGTCTCCCACTAGTATAGTTTTTCTATCTATTTCATCCTTGAGCTCCACTAGTTTCTCCTTTAGAAATTTGGATGCTATGACATTTGGAGCATACATGTTGAGTACTGATATTTCCTCATTGTCTATACTGCCTTTTAGCAGGATGTAATCACCTTCCTTATCTCTTTTAACTAGATTTATTTTTACTTTGGCTTTGTCAGATATCATGATTGCGACTCCTGACTTCTTTTTATCAGTTGATGCCCAATAGATTTGGCTCCATCCTCTTACTTTCACCCTATGCGTATCTACCTTCCTCATGTATTTTCTTGTAGACAGCATATGGCAGGATTCTAATCCACTTTGCTATTCGCTTGCATTTTATGGGTGAGTTCATTCCATTCACATTCAGAATTATAATTACCAGCTGTATATTTCCCAGCATTTTGATTTCTACTCCTAGTCCTGCCTTTTCTTCTTACTCTATTTCCTTCTACACCAATGTTTTGTCTTTAATCAGCCCCCTAATTCCCATCCTTATTTTACTTTCCTTTCTACCCCCCTCCCTTATTACCCCCCCTTATTTTCTTTGCAGTCTTTTTAAACTATCCCCCTATGCTTTTCCTCCCTTATCCTGCTTCCCTCCCCACCATTCCATTTGTTTCCCTTCTTCTCCCCTATGGGGTGCAAATCTATTCTCTGCCGCAATGGATTGGATTGTTCTTCCCTCTTTGGGTCAATATCAATGCACCTAAGAGTTGAGTATTTCCTGTCTCCAACCTCTTTACCCTTCCAGTGTATTGATGTTCTCCCCCCTCCCGCCATGAGCTTCTTTGTGACATATAAATTTACCCCCTTTTGTTTCTTTTCCCATTTCTTTTAGTATTAACCTCTTTTTTAGCTCTAGTTGTATATATACAGATATATATGTATTTATGCATACATATATCTATATACCTATTTATGTCTTGTTATTTCATGCTATACAGTTTGTCACCGTTCCCTCTAAGTGTAATTCTTCCAGCTGCCCAGGTGATAAGAACAGTTTTTAAGAGTTGCCAATGATCTCCTTTCTTATAGGGATATATATCATTTTAACTCATTGCGTCTCTTAAAAAAAAGGGTTTTTTTGTTGTTTTCTTTTGTTATTCTTTTTTCCCTCTTTTTAAATTATGTTTTGATGATTCTCTTGAGTTCTGTGCTTGAACATCAGATTTTCTGTTCAGGTCTGATCTTTTCTTTACAAATTCTTGGAATCCTTTTGTTTTGTTGAATGACCATACTTTCCCCTGTAAGAATATAGTCAGTTTTGCTGGGTAGTTGATTCTTGGTTGTAGACCTAGTTCCCTTGCTTTCCAGAATATCACATTCCATGCCTTTCAGTCCTTCACTGTAGATGCAGCCAGATCCTGTGTTATCCTCACTGTAGTTCCATGGTATCTGAATGACTTCTTTTTGGCAGCTTGTAATATTTTTTCTTTGGTCTGATAGTTCTTTGAATTTGGCTATAACATTTCTGGGTATTTTAAGTTAGGGATTAAGTATAGGAGATGATCTATGGATTCTTTCCATTTCCACTTTTCCCTCTTATTCTAGAGTATTGGGGCAGTTTTCTTGAATAATTTCTTGTAGTATTATGTCCAGACTTTTTCTTTTGTCATGGTCTTCTGGGAGACCAATGATTCTTAAATTGTCTCTCCTGGAACGATTTTCTAAATCTTCTGTTTTGTGAATGAGATGTTTCATATTTTCCTCAATATTTTCATTCTTTTGGTTTTGTTTTATAGTGTCCTGCTGCCTTGTGAGGTTACTTAATTCTAGTTGTTGTGTTCTGGTTCTTAAAGTTTGGATTTCATCCCTGGCTTTTTGGTCAACCTTCTCCTTCTGGTCTGATTTTCTTTGGAGGTCATCTTTCACCATCTTTGCCTCATCTTTTGTCTTCTTTGCCTCATCTTTCATCTCCTTTGCCTCATTTTCAAACTGGTTGATTTTGGCTTTCAAGACACTATTTTCTGTTTCCAAATGACTTATCTTAGTTTTTAATCTTTTCCCAATTGTCTTCAGCCTCTCTTAATTGTGTTTTTAATTGCATTATGAGTACTTCCATAGCCTGTATCCAATTTGCTGGGATTTCTGATTTATTGTTTGCTGGTCCCTCCCCCTCTGTTCCTTTTGCTCTTTGCTTGTTGCCTGTACAGAAGCTGTCTACTGTAATTTCTTTCTTCTTTTTCTGTTGTTTGCACATATTTACCCCTTCTTTGCTCCCTGTATTTTTCTGTGCTCTTGCTCCTCTCATTTTTTTTGGTTTTGGGGGTTTCTGTCAGTCTCCCCTCTTGGAGCTTTGACAGAAGGTCTCTCTCTACAGTCTGTGAGGGAGGGGTGTTGGAGTTTGGGCTTCTCAGACCTCTGAATACTTTTGATGGAATTAAGTTCAGCTGGAATGGGCTGGATGTGCCCTGAGGCCAAAATCTTGTGGAAGGCTAGAGTAATATGGAGGGTCTCAGCCCCTATGACCAGGCTGCCTGCTCTTTGCTCACTCTCCAGCTCCTTCCCTGCTGCCTGTGTTTGACACTCTGAGCCTGGCACAGCCCTGCCCGCAAGGTACTCCTTCCAGAAGAGTGCCTTTGCCCGCCCAGAGGTTCCCGCTGCCTCTGGAGGCTTAGAGCTCTAGGTGGGGTGGGGAGGGGTTCTGGGAACTTCCTTCTGCCTTCCCCTTAAATCTGAGTGTTCTTGGATTCTGGCTTTTGGGGGGCGTACCTTTTGGATTGAGTCCAGCAGGAGGGTTCCTTGACTCTGTCCTCTTGTTAGGTTTGATTTTCAGTCCCCTAGGAGCATTCAGTTTGTGATCAGTAAGGAAGGGTTTTCAGAGGTCTGAAATTCTGCTGCTTCTAAGCCACCATCTTGACCTGATTTTGTTTTTAAAATAAAACACTTAACAACAAGATACACAGAGGAAATATTTGTAAAGTTTTATGGGGGGTGAAATTAAATATTAGGAAAAACTATTTATTACAGCTTTAATATTGAACTTCATTAAAACAAACTAAATTTATCTTTTTATCATTTTAAACTACATTCATTGCATAAAAGGTAGCTTTTCAACCACTGCTAGGTCTTTTCAGGTTTCTTTGTCCATTTATTTTCATTCACTTTTACTTGGATACATTGGCACTTGACAATGATGCATTTTCTCTGTTCTCCTGGGAGGTTACAGTTATTTTTCACAAGAGATTAAATTCTCCTGAAGCTCTCCTCATCTAATGGCACGAGTTGGCTCTTTGAATGCAGTCCCTTTTTGTCCCTAATGCTCAGTAGATTCCTTACATTTTCTAGATGAAATGGATTGCAATAGGCAAGAAAGATCTAATTTTTTCATCATTGTTGGGGCAGTAGTAAATGGTTTCAAGAGCTGATTTGGCAAAAAAGACTTGTCAATAAGTGTCTCTCTGATTATGAGCCTCTCTGCTTGGTGCCCAGTTCACATAGTATTTACCAAGGCCCGCTTTAGAAACCTTTTCAGTTTGATAGGAACTTCAGAGATTAGAGTTAGCTAACAAAATCCCTCAAAAACTCATAATTGCCTTAAGTATATCAACTGGTTCTTTTTATGGTGGCAAAGAATTGGACATTGAATGGAAGTCCTCATTTGGGAAATGGCTAAACATATTGTGGTATATGATTATGATGGAATACCATTTTGCCGTAGTTATCTCTGTGTCTCTTGTTTTGTTACCCATAAATTTGAAAGGTATATTTTTCCATTTTTTTTTATCCCTTACCTTCTGTCTTAAAATTGATGCTAAGTATTGGGTCCAAGGCAGAATAGCAATAAGGGCTAGGCAATGGGGGTTAAGTAATTTGCCCAGTAGAAGTGTCTAAGGCCAGATTTGAATCCAGGATCTCCTTTCTCTAGGCCTGACTCTTTATCTACTGAACTACCTAATTTACTTTTGATATTAGTCTTTATTTCTAAATTATTTATCAATTTTCTTGGTATACAACTTGAGATGTTGGTCTTTGCCTAGTTTCTGCTCACTACTTTTCAGTTTTTCCAGCAATTTTTGTCAAATGGTGGGTTCTTCCCCCCCCAAACTTGGATATCTGGGTTTATCAAACACTAGCTTATGATCCCTTACTATAATGTATTGTGTGTCTAATCTATTTCATTGGTCCACCACTCTTATTTCTTAGTACTAGAGTGTTTTAATGATAATCATTTTATGATATAGTTTGAAATCTAGTAACTGCTTTGCTACCTTCCTTCACATTTTTTCTCATTGATTACCTTGATATTCTTTTTTTTTTTAACCTTACCTTCGGTCTTAGAATTAATACTATTCCAAGGTAGAAAAGTGGTAAGGGCTAGGCAATGGGGGTCAAGTGACTTGCCTAGGGTTACACAGCTAGGAAATGTCTGAGCCAGATTTGAACCTAGGACCTCTCTAGGCCTGGATCTCAATCCACTGAGCCACACAACGCCCTGCCCCCTACCCCCATACCTTAACATTCTTGACAATTTTTCCACATGAACTTTGCTTTTGTTATTTCTAGTTCTATAAAATCATTCTGTGGTAGTTTGGTATGGCATTGAATAAGTAAATTACATTACATAGAATTGTCATTTATATTGATTTGGTCTACCCATGAACAATGACTATTTCTCTAGTTGTTTAGATCTAAGATATTTGTGTGAAAACTGTTTTGTAGTTGTGTTCATATAGTCCCTGGGTTTGTCTTGGCAAGTAGACTCCTGAGGATTTTGTAGTGTCCACAGTTATTTTATTTTATTTGTTTTTTTCCTACAGTTATTTCAAATAGAATTTTTCTTCACTTGCTGCTGAGTTTTTTGGTAATATTTAGAAATGCTAATGGATTATCAGGGTTTATTCTGCAACTTTGCTAAAGTTGTTAATTGTTTCAACTAGTTTTTTACTTGATTTTTTAGAATTTTCCAAGAATACCATTATATCATCTGCAAATAGTGATAGTTTTGTTCCCTCACTAGCTATTTTTATTCCTTTAATTTCTTTTTTTTAATATATTTTATTTGATCATTTCCAAGCATTATTCGTTAAAGACATAGATCATTTTCTTCCCCCCACCCCCACCCCCCATAGCCGACGTGTAAATCCACTGGGCATTAGATGTTTTCTTGATTTGAACCCTCCTTTAATTTCTTTTTCTCTTCATTGCTGTAGCTAGGATTTTATTACAGCATTGAAAAATAGAGTTGGTAATGGATATTCTTGCTTTGAAAAGTTTCAGGTTTCTCCCTGTTACTGATAATTCTTACTCTAATTTTTAGATAGATAATAGTTATCATTTTATTGGGAAGGGCTTCATTGATTCCTATGTTTACTAGTATTTTTAATATGAATGGATATTACATTTTGTCAAAGACTTTTTTCTATATCTATTGCTATATTTGTATGATTTTTTTGTTTTCATTATTTATATAGTTAATTTTGCTTGTAATTTTGAACCAATCTTGCATTCTTGGTATAAATATTTCCTGGGGCTCTAATGCACTGTTGGTAGAGTTATGAACTGATTCAACCATTCTGCAGAACAATTTAGAACTATTCCCAAAGGTCTCTTAAACTGTGTATAGTGTTTGACCCAATATTGTGTCTGTTTCTCAAAGAGATCAAAGAAAAGAGAAAAGGACTCATTTGTACAAAATTATTTGTAGCAGTTCTGTTTGTGGTTGCAAAGATTTGGAAATCGAGCGGACACTTATCAGTTGAGAAATGGTTGAAGTCGCAGTATATGAGTGTGATAGAATACTTTTGTGATTCAAGAAATGTTCAGCAGGAAGGGTAAAAAAAAACTTGGGAAGACATATGAAATTATGCAATTTGATATGAACAGAATTAGGAGTACATTATACATACTAGCAACACTATATTTAAGATATTTTACTGTAATCTCCTTGTTAGTGTTTTATTTAAAATTTTTGCATTGATACTCATTAAGGTGATTGTTCTATAACTCTGTTTTTGCTCTTCCTGGTTTAAGTATCAGAATAATTTGTGTCATAAAAGGAACTTGGTGGAAGTCCTTTATCTATTTTTCAAATTATTTATATAATATTGGGATTCATTTTTTCTTTAAATATTTTCATCAAATTCACTTGTCAGTCTATCTAGTTGTGGGGATTTTTTTAGTTGTCCAATTTCCTTTTCTAAGAATATTTCTAAGGGTTATTTGAATATTCTATTTTCTCTTTTGTTATTCTTAGCAGTTAATTTCTTTGTAAATATTCATCCATTTCACATAGATTATCAGTTTTACTGGCATTTAATTGGGCAAAATAACTCCTAATGATTGCTTTGATTTCATCTTCATTGATTGTGCATTTACCTTTTTCATTTTTTATACTAGTAATTTTTTTTTACTTTTGAAATCAAATTAACCATTGGTTTCTCTGTTTTGTTGGGGAGTGGATTTTTTTTATGAAACAAGCTCCTAGTTTTATTTATTAGTTCAATATTTTTTACTTTAATTTCATTAATCTTTCCTTTGATTTTCAGGATTTCCATTTTTGTGTTCAATTAAAGACTTTTAATTTGTTCTTTTTCTAGTTTTCTTATTTGAGTGTACAATTCCTTGATCGACTCTTTCTCTCCTGATGGACATGTTTAGAGCTATCAATTTTTCCCTAAGTATTGCATGCTGCACACCACAAATTTTGGAATATTGTCTCATGTTATTTTCTTTCATGGAATTGTTTTTTGATCCACTTATTCTTTAAGATTAGATTATTTAGTTCCCACTTAATTTTGTAATATGACTCCATAGACCTTCATTTAGTATAATTATTATTGTATTATGGTCTGAAAAGGGTACATTTTGTGAGATTTTTATGCCCTAATATGTGGTCAATTTTCATGAAGGTGCCAGGTATACTACTCCTCTCTATTCCCATTTTTTCTAGTAGTCTATCATGTCTTAACTTTTCCAAAATTCTATTCATTTCCTTGACTTTTTCTTATTTATTTTATTGTTAGATTTATCTACCTTCTAAGAGGGGAAACATACTATTTCCACCTGTAATTTATTTAACTTTTCTTTTAAGAGGTTGGATGTTATGTCATATAGTACATATTTGTTTAGTGTTGCTATACTTTCATTGTCTATGGTACCTTACAGCATGATGTAGTTTCCCTGCTTATTCCTTTTAATTAGGTATATTTTTTATTTTGTTTTGTTGATCTTGATTGTTATCCCTACATTTTTACATCAACTGAAACATAATAGATTCTACTCTAACCCCTCATTTTAACTCTGTGTGCGCCTCTGTTTTCAAGTGTGATTCTTGTAGGACTGATAGGCATGGAATATGCTATCCCAGGAAGCAAAGGAACTAGGTCTACAACTAAGAATCAACTATCCAACAAAAGTAACTATATTCTTACAGGGGAAAGTATGGTCATTTAACACAATAGAAGAATTCCAAGCATTTGTAAAGAAAAGACTAGACTTGAACAGAAAATCTGATGCCCAAGCACAGAACTCAAGAGAATCATCAAAAGGTAAAGAGGGAAAAAAGAAAAACAAAATAAAACAAAAAACTTTTTTTTAAGAGACCCAATAATTTAAAATGATATGTATCCCTCTAAGAAAAGAGGTCATTTGTAACTCTTAAAACTTGTTATTATCACCTGGGCAGCTGGAAGAATTACACTTAGAGGGAACAGTGACAAACTGTATAGCATGAAATAACAAGACATAAATAGGTATATAGATATATGTATGCATAAATACATATACATGTGTGTATATATACATACATATATACAACTAGAGCTATAAGAAGAGGTTAATACTAAAAGAAATGGGAAAAGAAATAAAAGGTAGTAAATTTATATGTCACAAAGAAGCTCATGGTAGGAGGGGGGAGAAAATCAATACACTGGAAGGGTAAAGAGGTTGGAGACAGGAAATGCTCAACTCTTACATGCATTGAAATTGACCCAAAGAGGGAAGAACAATTCAATCCATTGGGGCAGGGAATAGATTTGTGCCTTATAGGGGAGTAGAAGGAAAACAAACAGAATGGTGGGGAGGGAAGCAGTACAAAGAAGGGAAAACATAGGGGGATAGTTTAAAAATATTGCAAAGAAAATAAGGGAAGAATAAAAAGGGAGGGGGGTAGAAAGGGAAGTAAAATAAGGGTGGGAATTAGGGGGACTGATTAAAAACAAAGCTTTGGTGTAGAAGGAAATAGTGAAAGAAGAAAAGGCAGGACTAGGAACAGAAAACACAATGCTGGCAGATACACAACTGGTAATCATAACTTTGAATGTGAATGGAATGAACTCACCCATAAAATGCAAACGAATAGCAGAGTGGATTAGAATCCAAAACCCTACCATATTCTATATACAAGAAACACACATGAGGAAGGTAGATACACATAGGGTGAAAGTAAGAGGATGGAGCCAAATCTTTGGGGCATCAACTGATAAAAAGAAGGCAGGAGTTGCAATCATGATATCTGACAAAGCCAAAGTAAAAATAGATCTAGTTAAAAGAGATAGGGAAGGTAAATATATCCTGCTAAAAGGCAGTATAGACAATGAGGAAATATCAGTACTCAACATGTATGCTCCAAATGTCATAGCATCCAAATTTCTAAAGGAGAAACTAGTGGAGCTCAAGGATGAAATAGATAGAAAAACTATACTAGTGGGAGACCTCAACCTTCCTCTCTCCAAACTAGATAAATCAAACCAAAAAATAAATAAGAAAGAGGTAAGAAGTGAATGAAATCTTAGAAAAATTAGAGTTATTAGATATGTGGAGAAAAATAAATAGGAACAAAAAGGAATATACCTTCTTTACAGCAGTGTATGGTACATTCACAAAGATTGACCATGAATTAAGGTATAAAAACATTGTAAACAAGTGCAAAAGAGCAGAAATAATGAATGAAACGTTCTCAGATCACAATGCAATGAAAATAATAGTTAATAAGGGTACATGGAGAGGCAAATCAAAAATTAATTGGAAATTAAACAATATGATTCTCCAAATTTGATTAGTTAAAGAACAAATCATAGAAATTATCATCACATTGAAGAAAATGACAATGAGGAGACATACTTTCAAAATTTATGTGATACAGCCAAAGCAGTACTAAGGTTAAAAATCATATGCTTGAGTTCATATATTAACAAATTAGAGAGGGCAGAGGTCAATGAATTGGGTATGCAAATTAAAAAACTAGAAAGTGAACAAATTAAAAATCCTCAGAGGAAGACTAAATTAGAGATCCTAAAAATCAAAGGAGAATTTAATAAAATGGTAAGTCAAAGAACTATAGAACTAATAAATAAGACTAGAAGCTGGTACTTTGAAAAAACAAATAAAATAGACAAAGTACTCATCAATCTAATTATAAAAAGTAAAGAAGAAATCCAAACTGATAGTATCCAAGATGAAAAGGGAGACCTCACCTCTAATGAAGAGAAAATTAAGGCAATCATTAAAAATTATTATGCCCAATTATATTGCAATACATATGGCAATCTAGGTGATATGGATGAATATTTACAAAAATATAAATTGCCTAGACTAATAGAGAAAGAAATAGACTACCTAAACAACCCCATATCAGAAAAAGAAATTGAACAAACTATCAAGTAACTCCCTAAGAAAAAATCCCCAGGTCCAGATAGATTCACAAATGAATTATATCAAACATTCAATTATACAAACTATTTGAAATAATAAGCAAAGAAGGAGTTCTACCAAATTCCTTTTATGACACTAATATGGTACTGATTCTAAGGCCAGGCAGGTCAAAAACAGAGAAAGAAAACTATAGACCAATCTCCTTAATGAATATAGATGCAAAAATCTTAAATAGGATACTAGCAAAAAGACTCCAGCAAATGATCATGAGGGATATTCACTATGACCAGGTAGGATTCATACCAGGAATGCAAAGATGGTTCAACATAAGGAAAACCATCCAAATAATTGACCATATTAACAAACAAACCAACAAAAATCACATGATTATATCAATAGATGCAGAAAAAGCCTTTGACAAAATACAACACTCATTCCTATTGAAAACAGTAGAAAGCATAGGAATAGAAGGGCCTTTCCTAAAAATAATAAACAGTATATATCCAAAGCCATCAGCAAACATCATCTGCAATAGGGACAAACTAGAAGCCTTCCCAATAAGATAAGGAGTGAAATAAGGATGCCCATTATCACCTCTATTATTTAACATTGTACTAGAAATACCTAGCAGTAGCAATTAGAGAAGAAAAAGAAATTGAAGGTATTAAAATAGGCAATGAGGATACCAAGCTATCACTCTTTGCAGTTGATATGATGGTCTATTTAAAGAACCCCAGAGAATCAACCAAAAAGCTAGTCGAAATAATCAACAACTTTAGCAGTGTTGCAGGATACAAAATAAACCCACATTAAGTCATCATCATTTCTAAATATCTCCTACACATCTCAGCAGCAAGAATTAGAAAGAGAAATTCCATTTAAAATCACCCTAGGTGATATAAAATAATTAGGAATCTATCTGCCGAGGCAAACACAGGAACTATACAAACACAACTACAAAACACTCTCCACACAATTAAAACTAGATCTAAACAATTGGAAAAATATCAACTGCTCATGGGTAGGATGAGGTAACATTATAAAAATGACAATCCTTCCAATTTACTCATTTAACGCCATACCCATTGAACTACCAAAAAAACTTTTTTACTGAATTAGGAAAAATCATAACAAAGTTCATTTGGAAGAACAAAAGATCAAGGATATCCAGGGAAATCAAGAAAAAAAAATGTGAAGGAAGGAGGCCCAGCAGTCCCAGATCTCAAACTATACTATAAAGCAGTGGTCATCAAAACAATTTGGTACTGGCTAAGAGACAAAAAGGAAGATCAGTGGAAGAGACTTGGGGTAAGTGATGTCAGCAAGACAGTCTATGATAAGCCCAAAGATCCCAGCTTCTGGGACCAAAACCCACTATTTGATAAAAATTTTGGGAAAATTGAAAGACAGTATGAGAGAGATTAGGTTTGGATCAACATCTCACACCCTACATCAAGATAAACTCAGAATGTGTGAATGACTTGAATATAAAGAAGGAAACCATAAGCAAATTAGGTGAACACATAATAGTATACGTGTCAGATCTTTGGAAAAGGGAAGACTTTAACACCAAGCAAGAGCTAGGAAAAAAATCACAAAATGTAAAATAAACAATTTTAATTACATCAAATTAAAAAGTTTTTGTACAAACAAAACCAACGTAACCAAAATGAGACGGGAAGCAACAAATTGTGAAACAATGTTCATAACAAAATCCTCTGACAAAGGTCTAATTACTCAAATCTATAAAGAGCTAAACCAATTGTACAAAAATTCACGCCATTCACCAATTGATAAATGGGCAAGGGACATGAATAGGCAATTTTCAGTTAAAGAATTCAAAAGTATTAATAAGCACATGCAAAATTGTTCTAAATCTTTTATAATCAGAGAAATACAAATCAAAACAACTCTGAGGGATCACCTCACATCTAGCAGATTGGCTTATATGACAGCAGAGGAAAGTAATGAATGCTGGAGGGGATGTGGTAAAGTGGGGACATTAATGCATTGCTGATGGAGTTGTGAATTGATCCAACCATTCTGGAGGGCAATTTGGAACTATGCCCAAAGGGCGATAAAAGATTGTCTGCCCTTTGATCCAGCCATAGCACTGCTGGCTTTGTATCCCAGAGAGATAATAAGGAAAAAGATTTGTACAAGAATATTCATAGCTGCACTCTTTGTGGTAGCCAAAAATTGGAAAACGAGGGGATGCCCATCAATTGGGGAATGGCTGAACAAATAGTGGTATATGTTGGTGATGGAATACTATTGTGCTCAAAGGAATAATAAAGTGGAGGAATTCCATGGGAACTGGAATGACCTCCAGGAATTGATGCAGAGCAAAAGGAGCAGAACCAGGAGAACATTGTATACAGAAACTGACACACTGTGGTACAATCGAATGTAATGGACTTCTCCATTAGTGGCAATGCAGTGCTCTTGACCAACCTGGAGGGATCTATGAGAAAGAATACTATCCACATTCAGAGGAAAAATTGTGGTATTAGAAACACAGAAGAAAAAACAAGTGCTTGAATACATTGGTCGAGGGGATATGATTGGGGATGTAGATTCTAAATGAACATACTAATGCAAACACCAACTACATGGAAATAGGTTCTGATCAAGGACACATGTAATACCCAATGAAATTATGCATCAGCTGCAGGAAGGGCGGGGGGAGGAGAGGGAGGGAAATAATGTTATTCTTGTAACCAAGGAATAATGTTCTAAATCGACTAAATAAAAAAAAGGATACTGTGTACCAATATATGTGATAGACACCTACAGTTTTTCATGTGATTGCCTTTCTAGACATGACTGTTAGAAAAATGTATCTGCTTTCAAACCTCTTGCATGTACTCATTTCAGCTTGAACTACCATTTTAAAAAAGATACATTCCATGCAGATACTGCTATAGCATACCAAAATAACTATTTGGAGGCCTAGAATAGTCTCTTTTCCACATTGGGAGCTTTAATGTTTACCCTGTTTTTTTAAACCCTTACCTTCCATTTTAGAATGTATATTGCTTCTAAGTTAGAATAGCAGTAAGGAAGGGCTAGGTAATGGGCGTTAAGTGACTTGCCCTGGGTCACACAGCCAGGAAGTGTCTGAGGCCAGATTGGAACCTAGGACCTCGTGTCTCTAGGTCTGGATCTCAATCCACTGAGCCACCTAGCTTCCCCCTGTTTACCCTATTTTTAAGTATTGTAAACAAGGAAATAGCCTCTCCCCTCTCACTAT
The DNA here is from genome assembly GCF_027887165.1 of Monodelphis domestica. NCBI lineage: Eukaryota > Metazoa > Chordata > Mammalia > Didelphimorphia > Didelphidae > Monodelphis > Monodelphis domestica. The sequence goes on from NC_077230.1 coordinate 68,193,366, forward strand.
TATAGTATAAAAATTACATATAATATGCATGTATATTGGCATACCTTTTATCATAGTTCTTTTCTAATAGACCTACATGGTTGGAGGTGGTCATTCTTTCTCAAAGGGTACAATATTTGAGTTTCTTTTGAAGCCAGAAAGGCTTAAGATATGTTCTTATTATTGGATTGTATGTCATTTGAGGACTTACCTAGCTAAGTTTGGAACGATTTGGAGAGTATGGTAGAATTCTATAGTGTAGCTTGGAAAGCAATGAGACAAAGCTTGCTTCGGTATTCTTCTTCAATGGTGCTTTTTGGAAGATCCATCCAAATCATCATCTTGGCCATAGACAGTCTTTCCAATGAGTAACTTCTAGAGTTGTTTTGAGGACTTAGGATCAAGAACTAGGATATATATAGGTTTATGTATATTCTCCAATATAGAGAGGCAAAGAAAACATCTGCTGTCATCACATACCAGTACATCTACTAAAAGGACAAGTTAAGTCATTCAGGTAGATAGTATGTGACCCTTCTAAACCCTTCCTCCTCCTATTTCCTTTTGGTTTGTGCACTCATCTTTGTCATTACAAACTAGAGTATTCTTTTTAACATTTAGATTATGTTTTAGCCATTATTTATACCCCATGAAGCCAAAATTTCTGAACCCAAATGGAGCTAGACCAGGAAGAAGTGGGGCACAAGGATGAAAAGTCAATTTAAATGATTGGTTTTAGCAAATCTTCCATTTGCAAATAATTTTATTTTCTCTCAGCCAGCTTTATTTAATATTGCAGCATAAAACTAACTAAACTTGATATTCAAAATGAAAGTGCATAATATATTTTGTAAAGAAAGAAAATCTGTCTTAAATGTCTTGTGTCAGCAACATCAGTTTTTTGGCCATGAATTACATCCTGATACCCAACCTGTCAGTGCTGTACTCAGTTAACTCCCATTATTCTGTCTTTACTTTCCTGTGTATAAGTTTTTTCCTCCTAGTAGATTGTTAGCAAAGCTCTTTGAAGGTGAAATTTTAAAAAATTTTTCGTATTGAGATCACCAGCATCTAGAACACCACCGTAATAGATATTTATTAAATGTTTGATGAATTTATTTAATGTCTTGTATAAGCAGATAACAGTGATTCTTGGTAAACTGCATCAAATCCAAATTGCTCTTAAACTCTATAAGGTGATGGTAACTGTAAAATATTAGAATAAGTAATGAGGTGATATAATTTGGGGTGACTAGAACTCTTGCCAAAATCATATAGGTAAAAGTTGGCAGAATCTTTTGTTTAATAATTCTTGAGCAGTGGTTTTTTCAAGGGAACAGAATTTCTAGTTTTCAAATTAGCTTTTATCAAGCCCCAAGAATATGCTGGCAATGTTTTTGAGAAAAAGATTTTATCATATCTTTAAAATGTTTCTCCCAGTTCCCTGAACAGCATCTCCCAGAACTTTGAGAGGAGAAGAAAGAAAAAAAAGTACTATATTGCTGCTTGAGAGATTAAGTAAATAAAATGGTCATGTTTGCAATATTTTTTAGTATCCTCTGCATCTAGATTCAAGAAAAAGGAGAAAGACATCATAGAGCAGCACAGATCAGGAACTCCTAGAAAGCAACTTGTTAGAACTGAGCTTTCCAATGAGGTTCCACTCACTTCTTGCAGACTTGGGTAAATCCTGAATTCAGTCTGGCTGTTTCATTATTCTTTCTTGAGAAAAGCTATTTTCTTTGGAAAATCTCTTTTCTTTTTCTTTTCTTTTCTTTTCCTTTTTTTTTGTCTTTAAAAAGACTCAATTCCACAAAAACATCACATTGTAGAGAAGGAGCTGGGTGTAATAGAAAAAGCCCGAGACTGAGATTTAGATGTACTATTGGTTCTAGGGCCAATTCTGTCACTGTCTGTGTGTCCTTGTGCTAATCAGCCTTTCTGAGCTTCCTTTTCTTCTTCCATAGAACTTGAGTCTAAATATGTAAAAACCAAGGAGCTGGGATTAGATCACTGTTTCCCAACTGCTCACACACAGCAAATTTTTAATGATTCTTTAAAACTTTTACTACCAGAAAGCCTTATATCTCTTTGTTTAAATGGAACCCTGCCTCAGCGCTTTTTTTTTTTTTGGCCGAGGCCCTTCCAATATGTGTTGGGAGGGCTTGGGTGCTCAGGCTTCAGAGGCAGAGTAGTCTGTAGTAGAGAATTTAAATATTTTACAGGTCTGCAATGCAGTTTGGGTTGGAAAATACTAGCTAGGAGCTTCAGCATCTTACAAACTACTTATGCCTCATGAATTTGGGCATCATGTGGTATAAATGATAATTGTAAATTGATGTGACAGGCTAATATTATTTCTCTCCAGTAGAATATAATAACCTCCTTTTAGTCAGAGACTATTTCTTTTTCAATCTTTGTAACTATAGTGTCTCTCATATTGTTTGGTACATAGCAAGTACTTAATTAATGCTTGCTGAATTGTTTCCCAGTTCTGTTCTTAGTTTTTAACTAATATATGAATTCAATTTAATGAGCACTTATTAAGTGCCTACTATGTATAAGGCACTGGTAGGCCTTAGGAAGACAGAGATGAAATAAGACATAGACTATTTCCTCCAGAGACTTACTATATTATCATTTGGAGCTTGTTGTTGTTAAGTTGTTTTTCAGGTATGTCTGACTCTTTGAACCAATTTGGGGTTTTCTTGGCAAAAATACTGGAATGGTTTGCCATTTTCTTCTCCAGATCATTTTACAAATTTGAAAACTGAGGCAAACTGAGTAAAGTGACTTGCCTGCTATTAAGTGTCTGAGACTCACATTTGAATTCAGGTCTTCCTGATTCCAGGGCTGGCACTCTATCCACTGCTGGTGTTCATCCTAGAATCAATCCTGAATGCAAGGAAGGCATCACACCAACAATGTAATCACAAGGGGAACTTTATTGCTAGCTCCAGCTAGGTTCCAGGACCAAAAATACAAGCCTGGACCCGCCTTGGGGTTGATGCAGGGTTTATATTCTGTTCTATAGGTGTAGGGAGCAGTTTTCCCGTTACAGCTGCTGGCTGATAAGGGCCTGGGGGAGGGGGTGCATCCTGTTCTGCCTGACTTCCTAGAAGGAATGTTCCTCTTAGATTGCGGTTTATGGGGGTCCTAAGTTCTTATCTGGGCCCAACACTAGCTGCCTCATATACCTTACAGTATATTAAAACATCTCAATGATGATGAAGCTTCAGTCTAAACTTATGCCTTATAGAACAGCTATCTCCCTTAAACTAATGATTCCTTTGAAGTTGATGGCATAAAACCACTGTTCAGACCCTCATCCCCTCTTGCCTGGGCTATTGTAATTGCTTTTTAATTAATCCTTGTTTCCAGCCTCTAGCCTCTTTGATCCATTCTCTACACAACAGCCAAATTGATATTCCTAAAGCATTTGTGGTTCAGTGATGTCTGACTCTTCCTGTTTCCATGGGGTTTTCTTGGCAAGATACTGGAGTAGTTTTCCATTTCCTTCTCCAGCGTGTCCCTATTTTACAGATGAAGAACTGAGGCAAATAAGGGTTAAGTGACTTGCCTAGAGTCACACAGCTAGTAAGTGTCTTGAGGCTGGATCTGAACCAGATCATTCTGATTCCAGTGCAGTGTTCCCTGCACCATCTAGTGACCATGCCCCTTCTTTACTTCAGTATTTGAGAGTATTGCCTCCTTATGGCATGTGACTTTGTACCTCCAAATCATAGAAGTGCTTCAGGTCAAATTGTAAGCAGGGAGATTCCTTTGCTTCTTGGTATTCTTGTTCATGCTGACCCTGCACATCAAAGAGAAAGACCCTTGAGAAAATTATCCCCCTTGGACTCTTCCCCAGGTTTCGACATGGACATATATACATATTTTGGTTATATCCCGATACCATTGATTGTAATCTAGGATTGTAATCTTCTTGGTCCCCTAAACTATGCCTAGCCAAACCTAGGTCTTTAGGACATAAGACATCGCTCTGACCCTGATCAAGTGACCCCCCCCCCATTGAATTCATATCCTCCCCGAGTCACATAGCACCTGCTGTAAATAAAGTATAAAGACCTCTGAATTAATCCTTTTGAGGATGCAGTCTACACATTTGAGCCTGCCTCCTGACCATTCAACATTACCTTCTAAATTAATAAATTTCCTTTTTTTATTTTTAAGCTAAGTTTTGGAGTCTTGCATTCTTGCAAACCTATCCAGAACCCCAGGGGTTTGCCTCAAGCCCTGCACAACACTTATAGCTTCTCTGATATAATATGAATTGCTCTCCTTAGTACTTACATCTCTTTCCATTTGATGCTAACCTGCCTCGGTGTCTATTTCCTCCTACCCTACATTGCAGCCTTCCTGGTCAATTTGCTATCCCTTAGTGCCCAGGATATAGCAGCCAAAACACAGTAATGACACAATAAATGTATTTTGCTATGACATTTGATCTCTTACCTCCCCTACTTTAAAAAAATCCTTATCTTCCATCTAAGGCAGGAGAGTGGTAAGGGCTAGGCAATGGGGGTTAAGTGACTTGCCCAGGATCACACAGCTAGGAAGTACCTGAGGCAAGATTGAATGTGTGTGTGGGGGGGCAAGGGGGGTTAACCGTCCACTAGCCACTGAGCTACCTAGCTGCTGCTTCTGTTAGGGTCTGTTTAGGGGCCAAGGAACAGAAGAGACGCTGCAATCAGCACAGAGAGGTAGTTTATTGTAACACACTTCCACACGCGTAGGGAGGATCCCAAGGCAGGTCCTCCCCGAAGCAATTTTAAGGCAGGCTTATATACCCATGGAGCTTACCAGGGGTCAATATGGTTATCACACGGGGTGGAGGGGTCAAGGTGGTTATCACACAGGGTTCGTTGGTTTAGGGGGGGCGCTTATCTACACCAGGTACATTGGCCTAGGAAGGGTGCTTATCTGCCCCAGGTTCGTTGGCCTAGTTCCCTTTCATTCCACACTTTTTTTTTTCTCAGCAGCTTGGAGTCCCCGGGTCCCGTGGTTGTTGAGTGATTACCATGGCTGGGGGTGGTTGGGCCTGTGAACCTTTGGGCAGTGCCTGCGCTAGGAGTAGTGGTACCTGTCTTCTAAGGAGGTTGAGTATCAGGGTGACCAGGGGTGGACCCCCAATAAGTAGTAGGATGACGAGTAGGATGCCTCCGATCGTGACAACGAGGCTGGTTAGCCATGGGGAGAACTCGAACCATCCAAGGGAAGGTAGTGTAGCCCACGGTTAGACTCTCTATCTCTCTGCCTCTTTTCAAGGTTCTTCCTGATGGTGGCTAAGTTACTAGGAATCACTCCAGAGTGATTAACATAAAAACAGCATTCTTCCCCCAACACGGCACAGAGGCCTCCTTCCTTAAAGAAGAGGAGGTCCGGTCCCCGTCTATTCTGCAGCACTACTTCGGCTAGGGAGCTGTGTGACTGTTCTAGGAACTTAATGGAGTCCTCAAGGCGCTTAATGTCGCTATCCATTGAGGCCAGGACGGGTTGTAACCCAGCTCGTTGGTAGACGAGGGCCCCTATTCCTGTGGCTGCTCCCGTTGCCCCTAGGATAGCCGCTACTGCCAGACTTATGGCTCCCCTTTTCTGGCGGTGGGTTGCATGTTCCAGGGCCCCGGGGATCTCATCTTCTGGGTGGTAAATGACTCTAGGGATAATAACGACTGCTACGCAGAAATCCTGGCCCGTGCTCAGGTATGCAACGGAGACACATCGTTGTAGTCTGGAATAATAACATACCCATCGCGTACCGTTGGGGGGTCGGAGAAATGAGTTGGCAGGTAAAGAACCTAAAGCCATGTTGGTGGCACAGAGGGAGGTGTAGGTCCCCTGGTCGGTGAGGTTGGATTGGCCCACACAGAGTCCTCTTCCCTCCACTTCCACAGTTACCCCGACGGTGGTATCCATCCAATTGCAATTAGAATCTCGGTTGGAGCTTTTTGGGTCGAGTATGGTTAGGTTGGAGGGGGCCAGGTTTTGGCTATACCCAGAGAGGTACGAGGATGGGGTAAGGCACAGCCAGCAGGAGGAAGTAAGATTTGGCTGGGTGTTATTCAGGGCCAGGAAGGTACCATTGAGTAAATTGAGGTATGGGTCCAGTCTGGGGTTCAAATTACCAGCCGTGCGGGTGAGGGGTAAGGGAAGTATCAGGATGATCGAAAACCAGGTCCTGGTTATGACAAGGAAGGGGATCGCCGCGAGGAGCAGAGGAGGAAGGGACCCAATATCCGTGGCGGTGGACCTCGGGGGGGGGGTCGGTGGGGGGATAGGGGTCCCAGATGAAGGGGGGGTTGGTGAGGGGATAGGGGTCCCAGGGGTCCCATATGAAGGGGGGCTCGGTGGGGGGGGTTCGGTGGGGGGATAGGGGTCCCATATGGGGGGGGGGTGCGTTGGGCAGCCATTCGGCCAGTATCTTGAGGAGCCTTTGGCTTGACTCCGACGAGGATCCTGCATAGGGCTGGATGTAATGCCCCGTAAGGTTTTTGATGACGGCCATAGCGGTCCCTGTGCACGAGGAGCTGGCATATTGAAACCACGTGACTACCCTGCAGGTCGGGGTGGGCGTGGGTAGGTCCCTTCGTTCTGGGGGGGCAGGTGTTGTTTTCCTAAGCCTAATCTTGGGCCTTGGTTGCCGGGGCTGACTCTGCAGCGGCCCTATGCTGTGAGAGGTGGTGACCAGTCTTTTTATAATCCTGAAGGTGGTCCCAATGTCTTTTCCCCACTTTGCATCTTTCCTGATGCCCCAAGTTCGCCCATGTAACCAGGTCCCGGTCGTCGGTTGGAGGACCATAAAGTTGAGGTGGGTACACTGGTGGGGTGAGGGGTGACAGGCAAGTCTGATAAAGGGGTCCTGTTCTGGTGGGGCCCAGGAGGTACTGCCCGCTACTGCAGTTTCGCAGCCCCAGCGATGACAGTAAAACTGGCCAGGGGAATTGCAATAAGGCTTTTCCGGGTTGTAACTAGGGCATACGTAAAATGGCCCGCCGGCGCCCCACTGGGTACATGGGGGGCCCTTGGGCCCGCTGATTCCGAAGGGGAATAGTCTGCACACCTTGATTGTAAAGGTCGGGGCCAGTGGCGTGGTGATGGTGGCAAGGGTGACCCACCTGGTACGGGTGGTGGTCCACCTGACCAGGCCTGGCCGGCGCTGAGTCAGCATCACATATAAGCACGTTAAGGTCCAAGTGACCAGCCTGTGGGGGTTCACGTCCCTCCGTGGTCTGGTTCGGGTGGAAGGTTCGGGTACGGGGGTGCCGTAGGTTGCGATGGTAGACGCGGTGGCTGTTCCAAGCTCGACAGGAGCGGTGGTCTCGACAGGAGCGGTGGTCTCGACAGGAGCGGTGGTCTCGACAGGAGCGGTGGTCTCGACAGGAGCGGTGGTCTCGACCGGCCCCACCCAGAAGACGCAACTTCCCGAGGTGTCCCAGGCCAAGCAGGAAGCACTGGGGAAGGGGGTCCAGGGGATTAGGGGGGGGCATACTTCTGAGTAGCGAACAAGTTTTACGGAGTTCCGGATGCTGCACCACAATGCGCAACTTGAGCCGTGGTCTCGACTGCGTATGAGAGTGTATCCCTCTGGGCACTGTGTCAGGGATGGGGAGGTGAATGCAATGTTACGGAGGAGGAGGACTATGGTTAGCGAGAGGAGGTGGAACCTCTCAGCCATTAGGTTCGGCTAAGCGTCAGCTTCAAGGGATTGTGAGGGTGGATCCTGGCTTGCCAGTCTGGGTTCGGTGCTGCGGTCGGTCTAGTGTGCGAGTGGTGGATCCAGGGGCCTATCCCGTCTACCTTGATAGCTGAGGGAGTAGTCATCAAGATCACGTACGGTCCCTTCCACCTGGGCTGGAGGGTTTCTTTCCGATGTCTCTTGACCAGCACCCAGTCACCTGGCTGGAGTTTGTGTGGCTCAGCAGGGGGCGGCTGGAACCTGGCGCGAAGACGTGGCCACAGATCCGTATGTATCTGAGACAGGGAGAGAACAAATTCTCGAAGGTGGGGAGGCGTCTTCTCGGGGGACGGTGTGGAGGGGAGTATCGGGGGTAGGGAGCCATAAAGGATTTCGTAAGGGGTGAGGGATAGGGGGCCTGGTGTATTACGGGCTTTAAAAAGGGCAAGGGGAAGGAGGGTCACCCAGTCCCGGCCAGTCTCCCAGGTGAGTTTAGTAAGAAACTCTTTTAGGGTCCGATTCATTCTCTCCACTTGCCCTGAACTTTGGGGCCTATACTCGCAATGCAATTTCCAATTTACCCCCAAGCCTTTCGCTAAGAGCTGAATGGTTCAGCTGACAAAGGCCGGACCGTTGTCCGATCCTAGGGAAGCGGGTGACCTGTACCTGGGGATGATGTCTTCTAGGAAGTGTTTGGCCACTACCTGGGCGGTTTCAGTTTTTGTAGGGAAGGCTTCTGGCCATCCTGTAAAGGTGTCGATCATGACAAGGAGGTACTGGTACCCGAATTTCCCTGATTTTACCTCTGTGAAGTCAAGCTCCCAATGCTCGCAGGGTCGCGTTCCTCGCAGGTGGGTTCCGGGGACTGGGGTTGGTTTCCCAGGCTGTACAAGCTGACAGGTGGTGCACTTGCGGACAAGTTCCTCGAGGAAGGAGTCCATGCCGTGGAACCTTATCCGCCACTTGCGTAGAAGCTCCCGGAGGTTGTGGTGTCCTAAGTAGGTGAGGCAGTGGAGGTGGGTAGCCAACAGGCAGCCTGCTGAGTGGGGCAAGAGGAGGTTGCCCTCCTTGTCCCGGGAGAACGCCTCGTGGTCCCTCGTAGCAGCCCCCTCTTGTTTCCCTACCCATATCCGGTCTTCCTTTGAGTACTGGGCCAGTTCCGAGGGAGGGGTCGGGATCGGGAGGTCATCAGGGGATGAGGTAAGGGTGAGGACTGAGGGCATTGGGGCTTGAATTGCTGCCTTCCTGGCGGCCTCATCCGCCCATCTATTTCCCAGTGCCGGGTGGGACTCTCCCTTCTGGTGGCCCAGTGTGTGTATAATGGAGACCTGGCGGGGTTCCCATACGGCCCCTAACAGTTCCTGGATGTAATGTAGGTGTGCTATCGGCTTCCCGGTGGATGTTATGTATCCCCTCTCGCGGTAAATGGGGGTGTGAATGTGCAAGGTGGCAAATGCATAGCGGCTGTCTGTGTAAATGTTCACACGTTTCCCTCTCGCTGCCCGTAAGGCTGCTTCTAAGGCGAGAAGTTCGGCTTGCTGAGCTGATGTCCCTTCCGGGAGCTTGGCCGCCCAAACAACGGTTCCTTCATCATCGACCACTGCTGCCCCTGCTACCCTGGCCCCGGAAGGAGTGATGAAGCTGCTCCCATCAGTAAAATAAGCAAGTTCTGGGTTGGGTAGCGGTGTGTCCTTGAGATCTGGCCTGGCCGAGATCACCTCCACCAATATCTCCTGACAGGAGTGGAGGCTTGGTTGCTCCCCCGAAGGTAGTAAAGTGGCTGGGTTTAGGGCTGTTGTAACCTTGAAGGTAATTTGGGGTTCATTGAGGAACAGGGACTGATAATGGGTGAGTCTGGAATGGGAGAGCCATCTGACCGGAGGCTGTCGTAGGACCGTCTCTATGGCGTGGGTCGTGGCTATCGTCAGTGCCTGGCCGTGGGTCAGCTTGTCTGCGTCTTTGACCAGTAAGGCAACTGCCGCAATTATGCGGAGGCACGCTGGCCACCCTGACGCAACCAGGTCCATCTTTTTGGACAAGTAAGCGACAGGCCTATCCCATGGTCCTAGCCTTTAGGTAAGGACTCCTTTGGCCACCCCTTGCCTTTCATCCACAAAGAGGAGGAAAGGCTTCTCAGGGTCGGGTAAGGCTAAGGCTGGTGCCTTCAGCATGGCCGTTCGGAGTCTCCGAAAGGCAGAGTCCATTTCTGGTGTCCAGGTCCATTCTCTGGACTCCCTAGCGGCCTGGTAGAGGGGGTTCGCTATGGTGGCAAAGTCGGGAACCCATAGGCGGCAATACCCTACCGTGCCGAGGAATTCCCGGACTTTCCTCGGAGAGGAGGGGGTGGGGATTGCCAGGATGGATTGGGTCATTGCTGGTGTGAGCCACCGGAAGCCCCCCTTGAGGCGATACCCCAGAAACGTTACCTCAGTCCGCGCTATGTGGGCTTTCTTGGCACTGACCCGGTATCTGGCATCCTGGAGGCACTGTAAGAGCGCACGAGTGGCTTCTATACATTGCTCTTCGGACGGTGATGCGATGAGGTCATCCACGTACTGCAAGAGGGTCACGTCTGGATGGCTGGAGCGGAATTCTTCCAGATCATGCGCTAGTGCGTCGCTGAAGAGTGTCGGGCTGAGTTTCAGTCCCTGGGGGAGTCTGGTCCAGGTCAACTGTGAGACGACTTGGGAGGTTGGCGAGCGCCACTCAAAGGCAAAAATGGGTTGGCTTACGGGGGCCAGGGGCAGTGTGAAGAAGGCATCTTTTAAGTCCAGAGTGGTATACCATGTGAGCGAGGGATGTAGATTGCTGAGTAGGGTGTAGGGGTTGGGGACAGTGGGGTGGATGTCCTCCACTCGCTTGTTAACCTCCCGAAGGTCCTGAACTGGGCGGTAGTCCCCGGATCAGGGTTTCCTGACTGGCAGGAGGGGGGTATTCCATGGGGACTTGCAGGGAATAAGTATCCCGGCTTTCATAAGCCTCTCAATATGTGGTTGGATGCCCTGTCGTGCTGCTAGCGGCATGGGATACTGCTTAACCCGCACTGGCGCGGATCCTGCCTTCAAGGGGATCACTACCGGGGCGTGGTGAATTGCTAGTCCCACACCTGAAACCTCTGCCCATACTCCTGGGTAGGCTTCTACCCAGGGTCTGATGTGTGGAGGAATGTCTTTCGAGATGGGGGCGGAGAAAAGGCAGTGCTCATCTTGGAGGGCCATTGTAAGGATGGTGAGGGGAGTCCCTTCGGCATCTGTGATCGATACTGAGTCCTGGTGGAAGCGTATACAGGCGCCGAGTTTGTGTAGGAAGTCCCGGCCCAGAAGGGGCGCGGGGCTATCGGGGACGACCAGAAAGGAATGGGAAACGGTGTGGAAGCCAAGGTCCACAGTCCGTTCAGTGGTCCAGGGGTATGGGCGGGAGCCGGCTACCCCCTGAACCAAGGAAAACTTAGAGGTGACATCCCCGAAGGTCTGCTTGAGAACTGAGTGTTCTGCCCCCGTGTCTACTAGTAAGGGAACGGCAGTCCCCTCAATACGAGCAGTTACCCAGGGCTCGGGGAGGGGGCCCAAGTCCCGTCCCCATCAGTCCCTATCGCTAAAGGACAGGGCCTACCTACCGGATCGGTTGTTCATAGGTGGGGGCCTCCTCCATTGTCCTCTGGTGCTGGAGGTTTTGTGAGGGCACTCCCATTGCCAGTGACCTGGCCTCCCACAGGTATAGCAAGAATTCCCTGGAGTGGTGTTTGCCTGGGTTGGTGGGGGCTGAAGGACCGCTGCCAATATGCGGGTGGTATCTTGTTGGGCCTTAAGCATTTGTCTATGTGCCCGGTCTTCTCTGGAGCGTTGCTCAGAGAGTTTTTGGTCTTGCCTAAGCAAATCTTCCTGCCTGAGCCGTTCTGCCCTCTCTTTGGGGGTTTCCCTAGAGTTATAGACCTTTTCTGCCACTTTTAAGAGCTCCTCCAGGGATTGTGCTGTGAAGGCATCTACCCTTTGCAGCTTTTTCCGGATGTCTGGAGCTGACTGGTTAACGAAGGCTAATAAAATGGCGGTTGATTGCTGGGGGCAGTGGGATCCATAGGGGAGTAGATCCGGAAGGCATTCTTCAATCGTTCTAGAAAGGCTGCCGGGGTCTCCTCCGGCCCTTGTCTAACTGCCCCAATTTTGGTCAAATTAGTAGGCTTCCGTGCTGCTGCACGGAGGCCCGCTAGGAGATTCTGGCGGTAGGACTGAAGACGCTCCCTACCTTGTTCTGTGGAGAAGTCCCAGTCAGGTCGGTTAGAGGGGAAGGTGGCCTCAAGCCGCACGTTGTCAGTGGTGGGGCGGCCATCGTCTCCTAAAATCAACTTACACCCTTCTACTAGGATTCTGTCGCGCTCCTCGCCGGTAAAAAGGGTGCGAAGGAGCTGCTGACAGTCATCCCAAGTGGGGCTGTGGGTTAAGAAGACGGACTCCAAGAGGTCTATAAGTTTCTGAGGGTGTTCCGAAAAAGGGGGATTCTGATGTTTCCAATTATATAAGTCAGAGGAGGTGAAGGGCCAGTATTGGTGCATTAATGGTCCTCCCGGGACCATGGGCCCTACTGCCCGGACAGGGAGGGCCATCGTGGAGGATGGTTGGGCGGCTTCCTCCTGCAGGGGGGGTGCGTCCCCTTGTCCGGTGGGCTGGGGGAGAAGAGGGTGGTCCCAGGGGTAGTGCTTGGGCTTCCCCTGGGGGATGGGGGTAAAAGAGGGCTGGTGGATTATAGGGGGGTGGTAGGGGAAGATCCAATAGAGGCTCTTCAGGGGCTGGGAGGACGGGGGGTGCCGAGGGGTCCGGCTGTTTGCCCCCAGAGGTGGCGGCGGCTCGTTGGTCTAGGGTGAGTGCCAAGGCCTGAATCAGGTCCATGTAGGGCTGGAGCCAAGGCGGGGGATCTTGGGCTAGGGATTGCCATGTGAGGATGTACGGCATTTGGTCAGGGTGCCCCTCCTTCCCGGGGAGGAGGATTCTTGCCCTCACAGCTGAAATTATGGCCTTATCCCATGTACCCCCAAAGGGCCAGCCTACTCCAAATGTGGGCCATTCCACATTAACGAAGGTTTGGAGTTTCCCTTTCTTCACTTCTAATCCCATGCTTACCGCCCTATTTTTAAAATCCCCAAAATGGTGGAGGACCAGGTCGATAGGCTGGCTTTGAGAGTTTCCCATTCTTGTTTAGTGAAAGTAATAAGAAAAATGAGAAGGCAGATAAGGAGAGAAAGGAAGATAAGAAGTATAAGGCCACGCGTGGTGAGAAAGAATTCAAGGGGACCGTCAGCTGAGTTAGTGTCCCTGCGGCGGGGGGATAGCCCAAACAAATTAAGGTTAATTTTGGGCTTTCCCATGTGCCGGTGGCCGAGTGAGGCGTCCCTCAGTCGATGCGCCGGCATACTACAATGAGTGGGACTCAAACCCACTGAAGGACTTGGTCCTAAAACTGTGGCCTCACAACCAAAACAGGACTCGAACCTGGGGCCAGTACCTGCAGGATTTTGTGGGGTATGCGTTGGGAGGGAAGGGCGCCTCTTCCCGTATCCAACACCCCATTTATCGTCGTGTCGAACTGAGACTCAAACTCAGGACACTATGAAAGGACTTGAACCAAGATTTGGTAGAAACCGAAACTAGCGGGTAGGGTTGGGAGGGGGTAGCGGGAGGGGTGAATGGGATGGCATTCGCTTCCTCGGTTTCCCGGCTGGGCCCCTGCTGGGGAGACAGAACCGCGGTACCGCCAAGTCCACACTCAGAAACAGGTCTGGAGTTCAACCGAGTCACGGGCAAGCCCTCACCCCGGAACGGGATGGACCCGTGACGCTTAGGACAGGTGTGTCGTATAAACCCTGACCAGGAGCACAGTGTGCCACCCTTTGCCTATATGTGTTTCACGGGGTTTTCCTCCAGCCATAAAGTATGCCACGCTCTCTCATTCACTCACACACTCAAGCCCAGAACCCCGCAGTTTCGGTTTCAAAAAAGCCAATAGGGGTCCTGGAGGCTTACCTGCTCGGCGTAGGTCTCCTGCTCTCCGTCTGTGGTTCCTGGACTCCCTCGGGACGAGCCCCCATATGTTAGGGTCCGTTTAGGGGCCAAGGAACAGAACAGACGCTGCAATCAGCACAGAGAGGTAGTTTATTGTAACTCACTTCCACACGCGTAGGGAGGATCCCAAGGCAGGTCCTCCCCGAAGCAATTTTAAGGCAGGCTTATATACCCATGGAGCTTACCAGGGGTCAATATGGTTATCACACAGGGTGGGGAGGTCAAGGTGGTTATTACACAGGGTGGGGAGGTCAAGGTGTTCATCACACAGGGTTTGTTGGTTTAGGGGGGGTGCTTATCTACACCGGGTACGTTGGCCTAGGAAGGGTACTTATCTGCCCCGGGTTCGTTGGCCTAGTTCCCTTTCACTTCCTCACCTCACTTTTGCATAAACTGTACCCCTTGCCTGGAATATTTTCTCTTCCCATCTCCATTTCTTGGAATCCCTCATTCTCTCTAAAATGCAGGCCAAGAAATATCTACTACTCAAAGCCCTTGTGAGCTTTAGTACCCACACTTCACTTCTAGGGTTCCTTCCTTAATCATGTTGTATTTATTTACTTTTCCATATAGGTTGTTTACTCCTAGGTGAAATTCTCCAAGGACAAATACTGCTTCAAATGGGGTACAAATACTGTACCCCAAGAACTTAGCACAGTGTTTGTAGCATAATAGATGCTTAATGAATACTTGTTTGGTTAAATTGAATTAAGCAAAACTGCTCACTGAATCTTTGATTTCCTGGTATGGAATTGGTGATTTGAGTCTATTTCAGCTGATGGGGTTGTTTTATGCTTTTTAAAATTTAAGACACTTAAGACATAATCTACTATTGCATAAACCCAGCTGGAAAAAAATAGCAGATAAGTAACTCCTAAATGTATTTCAAATATTAGGTCTGTTTTCATGATAGGACTTCCATTCCATCAAATATACTAGTGGCAGTTTAATTTGTTACATATCGGGCGCTGTTAACAAGGAGGATTGATCTGATTGCCAGAGTTTGAAGGTTAAATGGAAATTTAGTTTACTCTGTGAAGGACAGATTAAAAAGATTCAATTTATTTCACAGTCAGAGGAAATTTTTTAAAAAGAATTTAAATTCAAGACTTTGGAATTGGGTTAACAGACATTTTATAAAAGAAAGCTGCTGGTGGTGTCTTAATAGGACTTCCAAGGATCTGGATACACTGAAACTCTTGCTAGAAAAGCAAAATTATTCCCTCTTTTCTGCAGAAACCCTCACGTTTGTATGTATGGGTAACGCAGGAATGCTTCATGGTGATAAGTGATGAGAGGAAGCACCTTCTGAATACCAGATCTACAAATGTATGGATCTTGGATCTGTCTGAGGATTAGGAAGCTTTGTGTGGTTAAAAAAAAACAAACTACTTAGTAAACTAGCAAGGATAGGGGATTTAATCTTTACTCTTTTGTTCCTCTTTAGGAGAGAATTAGCCCATATCAAGTGCTGCCCACATTCTTTGTCTCACAAATGTCAACTTTCTATGTTCTATAACTTATTACTCTTTGTGATATTCAGCAATCACAATCACAGGTTTACAAATCACTTAGTACCCTGTGAGGAAGAAGATACAAATATTATTTCAATTTTATACAACACAGATACCTCTAATTTTAGTCTTGTAAAAAATGAGTCATTAAAATTACCATGAAATAAAAAAAAATTCTGTTAGAAAGGGTCACCTTAAGCTCCCCTGGAGTTTCTCAAATTGCATTTATAAAATAATTGAGAGTCTCAGCTTGTTAGCATAACCCTGCTCAAGGTGATAAGCAGGTAGAGATTAGTGAGCTGATGAGAATCATAAATTTCCCCTAGATTATTGTTAGAAAGCCAGAAGTCTGTGACAGAGGTAGGCAGAAAGAAAGATCTATTGTGTGGGTACTCCTGAGTTCCTCTATCCCCTTCTCCCTATTCATTTCCACATATAGAGCACCAGACTTCATCCCTCACTTGGGTTCCCTATTTGTTACATCTATGCTGCAAAGGGAATTTATTACTATCAGTTCGCTACTCTTCACTTGACTGCCCTAGCTTTGAGACATCCCCTAAGTGAAATAACATATAGCTTCCTCCTCAACATAATGAATACCATTGACCCTGTCTGAGTGAGCAAATGTCTCTTTATAATGAGAGTTGTCAGTCTAAAAATGGTAACTGTGGCAGAGTTGTTAGTGATTATCATTATATCCAGTGTTTGAAATTCTAGTTCTTTTTAAAAATGTTTATAAGACCCCTCTAATTCCAGAATATGGTTGGGGGGTGGAGGGGATTGATACCTTCAATTTCTTTTTCTTCCCTAATTGCTACTGCTAGTGTTTTTAGTACAATGTTAAATAATAGCGGTGATAATGGGCATTCTTGTTTCACTCCTAATCTTATTGGGAAGGCTTCTAATTTATCCCCATTGCAGATGATGCTTGCTGATGATTTTAAATATTTACTGTTTATTATTTTTAGGAACGGTCTTTCTATTCCTATACTTTCTAGTGTTTTCATTAGGAATGAGTGTTGTTTTTTTTTTGTCAAAGGCTTTTTCTGCATCTATTGAGATAATCGTGTGATTTTTGTTGGTTTGCTTGTTGGTATGGTCAATTTTTGGATGGTTTTCCTAATATTGAGCCATCCTTGCATTCCTGGTATAAATCCCACCTGATTATAATGAATAACCCTCATGATCACTTGCTAGAGTCTTTTTGCTAGTATTCTATTCAAGATTTTTGCATCTATGTTATAATATTTATGGGGAAATGGATGGGATTGAAGAACAGGGAAATACTGAAGGTTTTATAACAGGGAAAGGAGGAGTTGAAGGGAAAGAGGGAATATGGCTGCCAGTGAGGTAAAAGGAGAGAGATGGCCCCTGCTGATAGGTTATTTTGAAAAATGGGGTTCCTGAGAAATGGGCCACTTATGATAACCTGAGGGTATGTCTTCTCTATGGATTGATGTGGAAGATACCCCAGAGCAGGTAAGCACGGACCTTCCTGAGGGACAAGCCTCCCCCCAGACCAAGGTCTCCCAGCAGGGGTCCAATAAGGACTGTTTATAGTTGAATGGCTGTGCTTAGGTTCAGCTCCCTCTATGTCCCCTGAAATGTTAGTCCCCTTATCTGTCTGCGATATTCAAATAAAGATAAATTTAAATAACAAGTTGGATTGGGAGGGTATCAGGGAAGAGGAAGATAGATTCCTCAGATGAGGTTTGAGTCTCTGAGGCCAGGCCTCACAGGCTGGTGGAGGGTTTCTGTTATTCCTGTCTATGTTATATCTGTACTAGCTTTCTTAATTTCAAAAATTTTAGCAGTAGACAGTGAGAAGAAGAAAAGTTCTGACCTTCAGAGCTGGTTGGGCCTGTCTCTTCAGGCTGATGCTCCTAAAGACGGGCCTTACAGTTCAAACTGCTTCCCTTAAATCCTTTTGTCAATGACACAATCATAGGAATCCAGGGAGAGCACACAGTTGGGAATATCAGGAATAGAACCACTTCTATCCAGAGTCTGGGAGAGAGCTCCTCCTTCCACTTCCAGGGCCAGCAAGGAAGTGATAGTCACAAGACCAACTGCCACTCCCAGTTGCCCCTTCCCCCACCAACTGTCAGTCTTGTTAATATGTTCTCTCTCTAACACTCCAACTGCTGTTGGTTCCAACTCAGTGGCAGAAAGTCCATAACTTGGTTTAGTTTTCCTTTCCACAATGTTCATTAAGGAGATTGGTCTATAGTTTTCTTTCTCTGTTTTTGATCTGCCTGGCCTTGGAATCAGTTCCATATTCGTATCATAAAAGGAATTTGGTAGAACTCCTTTGCTTATTTTGTCAAAGAGTTTGTGTAATGTTGGGATTAGTTGTTCTTTAAATGTTTGATAGAATTCACTTGTGAATCCATCAGACCCTGGGGATTTTTTCTTAGGGAGTTTTTTGATAGCTTGTTCAATTCCTTTTTCAGATATGGGATTATTTAAGTATTCTATTTCTTCTTCTATTAATTTAAGAAATTTATATTTTTGTAAATATTCATTGATATCACTTAGATTGCCATATTTATTGCCATATAATTGGGCAAAATAGTTTTTAATGATTGCCTTAATTTCCTCTTCATTAGAGGTGAGGTTTCCCTTTTCATCTTTGATACTGTTAATTTGGTTTTCTTCTTTCCTTTTTTTTATTAGATTAACCAGTACTTTTATCTATTTTATTTGTTTTTTCAAAGTATCAGCTACTAGTCTTATTTATTAATTCAATACTTCTTTCACTTTTGATTTTTATTAATTTCTCCTTTAGTTTTAAGGATATCTAATTTAGTTTTCATCTAGGGATTTTTAATTTGATCTCTTTCTAATTTTTTAATTTGTATGCCCAATTCATTGACCTCTGCCCTCCCTAATTTGCTAATATATGAACTCAAGGATATACATTTCCCCCTGACTACTGCTTTGGCTACATGCTATAGATTTTGATAGGATATTTCAGCATTGTCATTCTCTTCAATGAAATTATTAATAGTTTCTATAATTTTTTCTTTAACCTACTGATTTTGGAAAATCACATTACTTCATTTCCAATTAATTTTTTATTTGCCTCTCATGTACCCTTACTAATTATTATTTTTATTGCATTATGATCTGAAAAGGTTGTATTTATTATTTCTGCTCTTTTGCACTTGTTTGCTATGTTTTATGCCCTAGTAAATGGTCAATCTTTGTGAATGTACTATGTGCTGCTGAAAAGAAGGTGTATTCCTTTTTGTCCCTATTTATTTTTCTCCACCTATCTATTAACTCTAATTTTTCTAAGATTTCATTCACCTCTCTTACCTCTTTCTTATTTATTTTTTGGTTTGATTTATCTACATCTGATAGAGGAAGGTTCAGGTCTCCCACTAGTATAGGTTTACAATCTGTTTCCTCCTTAAGCTCCACTAGTTTCTCCTTTAGAAATTTGGATGCTATACCATTTGGTACATATATGTTTAGTACTGATATTTCCTCATTGTCTATACTGCCTTTCATCAGGATGTAATTACCTTCCCTATCTCTTTTAATCAGATCTATTTTTACTTTGGCTGTGTCAGATGTTTTGATTGTGACTCCTGCATTCTTTTTCTCAGTTGATACCCAATAGATTTTGCTCCAGCTTTTTACCTTTACCTTGAGTGTCTGCCTGTTTCATGTGTGTTTCTTGTAGAGAGCATATGGTAGGATTTTGGTTTCTAATCCACTAATTCCCTCCCCCCTCTCTTTCTGCCCATTTTTGTACTCCCTGCCTAACCTCCCTCCCCCTTGATCTTTCCCTCTCAATTTTCCTGTAGGGTAAGATAGAATTCGATACCTCAGTGGATCTAGATGCTCTTCCCTCTCAGAATTGAATCAACTGGGAATAAGATTTGAGTATTACATATTAGCACTCTCTTCCTCTCCTTCTTATAATAGTATTCTTCCCCTTCCCATGTGCCTCTTTGTGTGATATAGATTATTCTATTTATCTTATTCCTTCAAGTTTCTCTTGGTGCCATCTTCTATTCCCCTCCGCCCTTTTTCTTTTTTTTTTTGCATATCATCTTAAGCCACTTAGTACTACAACCTCTACCTATGAATAATTCTTCTAATTACTATAATAGTGGATACAATTTTTGAAAGTTACAAATAACATTTTCCATATATTAATATAAACAATTTGACCTTACTGAAGCCCTTAAAAATAAAAATAATTTCCCCTCTTTTATTTACCTTTTCATGTTTCTCTTGATTTTTGTATTTGGATATCAACCTTTCCACTTAGTTCTGGTCTTTTCTTTACATATACTTGGAAATCTTCTATTTTCTTGAATGCCCATACTTTCCCCTGGACGTATATAGTCAGTTTTGATGGGTAGGTGATCCTTGGTTGAAGACCCAATTCTATTGTCTTTCTGAATATCATATTCCAAGCCTTTAAGTCCTTTAGTGTGGAAGCTGCCAGATCTTGAGGAATCCTGATTGGTGGTCCTTGATATCTGAATTGTCTCTTTGGGGCTTCTTGTAAAATTTTCTCCTTAACTTGGAAGCTCTTGAATTTGACAATTACATTTCTGGGAGTTGTCTTTTGAGGATTTAGTGTAGAGGGTGTTCTATGAACTCTTTCAATGTCTATTTTGTCCTCTTGTTGAAGAACATCAGGGCAGTTTTCTTGGATAATTTCTTGTAGTATGATGTTAAGGTTTCTGTTTATTTCTGGGGTTTCAGGTAGACCAATGATTCTCAAATTGTCTCTTCTAGATCGGTTTTCCAGGTCTGTCATTTCTCAGTGAGATATTTCCTATATCCTTCTGTTTTGTCATTCTTTTGACTTTACTTTATTAATTCTTGCTGTATTGTGAGATCATTAGCTTCTTCTTGCCCAATTCTCGTCTTTAAAGTCTGATTTTCAGCTATGATTTTTTGGTTTTCCTTTTTGGTTTTGTATATCCTGATTTTCATGGGTTCCATCAAGTCATTTCTGGTCTTCAATTTACTTATCATTTCATTTGATTTCTGGGCTTCTTTTTCTAAGTGGGAAATTCTGAATTTTAAACAGTTATTTTCATTTTGAACTCTTTCCCACTTTTCTTGCCAAGTTTCTCCTATCTTTTTAACTTGGTTCTCAAATTCCAGTCTAATTTTTGGAGAGCTTGTGACCAATTTATATTTTTTGGGAAAGTTTGGATGTGTTTGCTTGCTTGTTGTTCTCTTCTGTAGTATGTTGTTTCTCTAAGTAGGAATTATCCAAAGTCAAAGGCTGCTGCTGCTGCTGCTGCTGCTGCTGCTGCTGCTTCTTCTTCTTCTTCTTCTTCTTCTTCTTCTTCTTCTTCTTCTTCTTCTTCTTCTTCTTCTTCTTCTTCTTCTTCTTCTTCTTCTTCTTCTTCTTCTTCTTCTTCTTCTTCTTCTTCTTCTTCTTCTTCTTCTTCTTCTTCTTCTTCTTCTTCTTCTTCTTCTTCTTCTTCTTCTTCTTCCTTTCTTCTTCTTCTGTAGTTATTGGGTGTTATTGGCCATTGCTTTTTCAGTTTTTCCTTCCAGTGTTTTTTTCCCTGAGGCTTTTTTTCAAGCCTATACAGTGTCTGCTTTGTGATGCCCCTCTCTGCTCTGTCTCTAGACCCATGATCTGTAATCAGCCTCCTGGAGTCCCAAGTCTTGCTGCTCTTAGGGGTAAGTCTGTGGTGTCCTTAGCCAACCCCTGAGAACCTAGAGATTGCCCCACAGATGTCTGAGTGAGAATGGTAGGCAAGTGTTTGTATTGAGCTCCAGAGAGGTTTTTTCCTTGAGGCTATTTTCAAGTCTATGCAGAGTCTGCTGTGTGCAGCCCCTCTCTGTTCTATCTCTGAGCCCAAGCTCTGTGTTCCTCAGCCTCCTGGGGTCTCACATCTCAATGCTCTTAGGGTAAGTCTGTGGTGTCCTCAGTCTGCCCCCCAAAAACCTAGAGTTTGCTCCACATTTACTCTGACTCTGGCACCATAGGTGTAGTGTGGGAAGGGTAATGAGCTCATGTTTTGGTGGGAGTAAATTTTGCCCCCTTTTTAAGCATGGAAATGCCCAAAACTCTGTCTACCTTCAATGCTGGGCCCTACAGTTGAGCCCTTTCTCTCATCTGATTTTGGTTTTGTCCTTTTGAGGCACTTTATATAAGTCAGTGGATAGGAGAGGAAGAGGCTTGTTTCTACTCTGGGGCCATCTTAACCCCAAAGCCAACAATATTCTCTAGAACTTACTTTCTAATGGAATAGAAAACAGAAAAGAGAATGGTGGTCAGAAAGGAGTACTTTGGTCTGGAAAGTGCAGGAATGCTGAGTTTATTGACACGATCTATCTAGGAACAGTGGCACAGTGGATTATGTTTCATGATTTCAGTAAATCAGTAATTGGGGACAGGGCCATGGCAAGGCAACTGGTGAGGTTGTGGAGAAAAGAACTGAATGAAGAGGGCACAGGTCTATTTGGGTATTGAGGATATTTCTGGGCTGTTATTTAGGAGAAACATTACATGTATTCTGTTGTCTCCAAAATCCAGAATCAAGACCAATGAGTAGTGCAGAGGGAAATCGTTTTTAGAACTAATGCTAACATTTGATTCTATTTTAGCAATATTATTTACATCTGTCCCCTCATTATTTACAGTCAAGGACCAATCTCAAGCTGGAAGGCTTATCCAGAGGTGTCAAAAAATCTAGTTTGTGGGTCACATATAGCCCTGAACCAGATTAAAATGTAATTTGAAAATTTGATAAAATAAATAACAATATTGTAAAACCTTTACCTTCTGTTTTAGAATTGATACTAAGTAAGGGCTTGGTTGTTTGGGTTAAGTAACTTGTCCAGAGTTACAGTGTAATAGCAAGACAGGGGGACTTTAAAGATGAAGGGACCAGAAAGCAGCTGTTTTTGAGGACGGAGTTCAGTGTAATCCCTTCGAAGTTCTTCCTCTACTAAGCTGGGCAACTTTAATGGAGTCAGTCAGTCCAGACCAGAGAGTAAGTGTACCACTCACAGATTTCTTCTTTTCATCAATTGAAAATCCCTCTCCTATTACATAGACTCTGAGTCAGTTCTGTTGTAATTTAAAGTTATCTAATTTATTTTGAAAGGAAGGGAGAGGATAGAGGGAAAGAAGAAGTCCCTGTTATTTCTTTCCTTTGGCAACTTTTGAGGGTTGGATCAAAACTCTCTTCAAGGAATATAACTGATTTTCCCTAAGGGAAAATTATAGTCCAAATGTTGTCTTCAGTTTAGGGAAAGAAACTCCATTCAGCTCAGTCATGCAAAAGGGTTTGAGAAGAGTATCTCTCCTATCCAGTGTAAGAGAGTAATACATTGTAAGAGAATAAGAATGCAGAAAGCTTGGAGAAAAGATGCAATGAATGGAAGCTTGGAGATCCATCCATCAAATAAAAATTCCAGGGGAGAATGTCACCTGGAGACAGCAGTCAAAAACAGGAACACACAAACTGCTTGTGGCTGACTCTTTTTCCTGAGACCATTGGGAGAGAGAGCTAAGGATTTTCCTCTGCCTTTTGGTCACTAATTTCTTCTCTGAGATATTGGAGTTTGACTCTGAAGGCCCTTTCAAAGCTGCTAAAGACATCCCTCTTATAAGGCTATATATATAGTTTTAGATATTCATTTTAAGATTTATTCTAGATTAAGGAAATCCTAACCCCTCTCTCCTATCCAACTTCCCTTTCCCCTCCTTCCTTAAAATAAACCCGTTTCTAACAAATTTAGAGAGTGAGTTATCTATCAGATTTTCAGTCAACTTACTCAGTCTGGATCCCAGCTTCTCTCCAACTGAAGAGAACAAAGGAAGTTGGTGGGAGGAGAGGAGGGAGATGAGGTCTGATTCTTCACTACAGTATTGCCCAGTGTGCTTGCTCAGCAGCCTCATATTACCATAAACCACCTAACAAAATAACCACCTAATACACGAGCTCTTTCAGAGTCTTAGATAAGAAGACAGACCAGAAATCTCTCTCTGGCCAACAGTTTTTTCTTTTGAATTTTCATGGAATTCTCCTATCCCCCACAAGTCCTGAATGTTCCATTTGCCCCTCCAGAAACCTTTTCTTCAAGTTTCAGGTTTCCCTTGTTTTTGGCTATTTCCTTGTTCACCCAGGAACCTAAATCTTCAAGTCGAAGATGGATGGCTATCTGTGGTAGAGTATGATGATGTGAATTTTATATTTACTCCATCCTGCTTAGTCTTTAGAATTTTAGCAACCAGGAATGTATACACCCCCACTTAAGGATTAAGTGTGGGGGAGGAAGGTCTGTGACCTTCCTGTGCTAGCAAGTGACAAAGCAGAAACAACTGACTGACCCCCTGGGCTGTCCAAAGCCAAGTTTAAGCCATCATTGATACACGTGAGACACAGGAAGTGACATAAAGAACTGCTTTGATATTTCATGTCACTTCCTGTGAGAGGGGCTTGGCAGTGGAATTTGACTGTGGAGGAGCTTGAGTGTGAGACCTCAGACTAATTCCCTTAGATAATCATGTGGTGAGTGATAAGGCTGACTCCCCTTTCCTTGGGTTTTCTGGAGGCAAAAACCTCTGGAGAGGCCCATCTCTTGGGATCTTCTTTCCTTGGCTTTTCTGGAGGCAACAGCCTCTGGAAAGGCCCCTTGGATGAGGCCTCTGAACTCCTGCCAGGTTCAGACAAGGGTGGGGTAGCTATCCTTCCCTTTTTCCTCTCTCATTCTTAATTTCTTCCTTCTATTGTAAATAAACCACTATAAATTTCCATTCTGACTTGATTATTTCATTGTGATTTAGAATTTAAATCCCTGGTGACCAACTAAAATATATATTCAGTCCAACCATAATTTTACCCCTAACAATGAGATTAAATTAGATTGTGAGTTCTCTGAAGGGAGGTACTGGAGTTTGCTTTTCTTTGTATCTTTAGCTCATTACTATCCCTGGCATATAGTAGGTGCATAATGCTTATTGATTTATTAACTAGAATGTATTTCTATATCGTGTAGGATGGTAATAAGTCTCCAAGGTCATTTTTAATGAATTTTCCCATCTAGAAAAGCCAGGACTATTGCCATTCTTTTCAAGATATTTATTAAGAAGCTTTCTCTAGCCTTAGAAAAAAAAAGGTTTAACTTATTGGATTGTTTTTTTCTTTATGAAAAATTTTCCATGGTTATATGATTCTTGTTGTCTTCATCCTCTCTTCCCCACCACCTCCCCAAGCTGACAAACAATTTCACCCGATCATACATATTTTATCTGAGAGGATTTTTTGTCTGATTACTGCAGTTTAAGAAAAATTCTACCTGCAAGATGTTAACTTTCAGGGGGCAGCTGGGTGGCTCAGTGGATTGAGAACAAGGATTAGAGACGGGAGGTCCGAGGTTCAAATCTGGCCTCCAACACTTCCTAGCTATGTGACCATAGGCAAGCCGTTGAACCCTCCATTGCTTAGCCCTAAGATGTAAGATGAAAGTTTAAAAAAAAAAAGATGTTTTTTTCAGTGTGTCTTCAGTTTGTCAGGAAGAAAGATTAAGTAATAATAATATCTTGTATTTATATGGTGGTTTAAGGTTTGCAAATTGTTTTACATACATTATCTCCTTTTATTCTTACAATAATTCTAGGAGGTTTGGTGCTATCATTAACTTCATTTTATTAAAGGGCAAACTGAGGATAAGAAAGATGAAGTGACTTACCCAAGATCACAGAGGTATTAAGTGTCTGGGGTAGAATTTGAACTTGGGTTTTCTTAATTCCATGTTCACTCGTCTACTAGGCCTCTGAGATGCCTTCAAAAAGCAGATTCATAAGATCATAAAGGTCATAGATAATGGCTAGCATTTATATAGTACTTTAAGATTTGCCAGGCGCTTTACATATATTATCTCATTTGAAGAAGGAAAGTAGAGGCCAGTTTAGGCATATAACTCTGTGAACTGCTAATTATTGAGTAGTATTTTGAGTGAATTAGGGGCCTTAAAGGCAACAGTTCTGTGGCATATGGACAATCTGTGCTACAGACCTTAACCACAGTGACTGTCCTTGCTTTATATAGATGAACAGGTTGACTATTTATCAAGCATTTTGTCAGTTGCTTAAATTGAGGGATTCTCTTATGAGTTTTGTTTGAAGCAGGCCTTATTCAAATAGATGCAATGTTCTTCATTCAAGTCAAGATTATGGGCTTGAACTGTGCCCTTAATGCAGTACGTTAATTTCTGTAGTCATAGCCTCCCTGATAATTGAGTGAGGTATGGTCTCCAATTCCAGAGAACTGAAGGCAATTTCAGAAAGATTCCTGGTTCTAAAGGAACACTAGAGCAAGCTGAATTAAGATTTTATTTCATCAATAGTAAAAATTCTTTACGAACTATATGGTCAAGTGACCCCCCCCCTAATATTCTTTCCTTTTCCTCAGGCTTTAAATGTTGACAGACTCTGCCTCCATACTGTTTTTACCCCTCAGTTTAGTTTTGAGGCAGATGTGCATGAACCAAGGCAACCAATAAGCACTATCCTACCAAGAACTATCCTACCAAGATGTTCTTGGAACTGTGAGGGCTTTAACTTTGGTAAGAGAAGGCTGGTGGTAGGGAGCAAGGTAATTAGACATGGGAGCTGTGTTTGAAGGTTTACATGACTACCATATGGGAGAGAAATTAGACCAACTGAGTCACTTTAGAGCAGTGATGGTGAACCTTTTAGAGATGGAGTGCCAGCCTGCCCCACTCCACCCCCTCGACTAAGTGTTGTGCCCCTCCTCCCAGAGACTGAGTACTGTGCCCCTCCTCTCAGACTGGGTGCTGTGTCCCTCTCCCTAGAGACTGAGTGCTGTGCCCCTCCCTCCAGACTGGATGCTGTACCCCTACCTCCCCTTACCCCAGACAGGAGAGGGAGGAAGCACTACTGTTGGGCTACTGGGCAGAGTGGTGGGTGATGAGAGGGGCATATAGAGAGGGTTAGGAGAGTGGCCCTAGTGTTCTGCTCCCCTTCACATTCTGCTGCCTGTGAGCTGCCTACCTTACCCCTGTGTGCTCCTACTGGGCTGCAGGGTAGAGGGGCAGGGGATGTGAAAAAATGTCTTCAGACATAGTGGAGAGAGGGAAGGGAGAAGCTCTTCCCAAGTCCTTCTGCCTTTCTAGTAAAGGACTCAGGTGGGGAGAGGGGAAAGGCAGCCTGCGCGCCCACAGAGAATGCTCTGTGTGCCATCTTCGGCACCTGTTCCATAGCTTCACAACCATTGCTCTATAGGGTATAACTAGAAGGAATGGTTGAAATGGGGGTAAATTTAGATTTGACATAAGGAAATACTTCCTATAATAAAACAAAAGTAGAATGACCTGGTTTGGGAAATAGTGGATTTTATTTTATTAGTGGTCTTCAAGTAAGACTTTGAAAAAGTTCTTTTTTTTTTTAACTCTTCTTTTCTATTTTAGAAACAACTTAAGATAAAAGAGCAAGGGCTAGGCAAATGGAGTTGACTTGCCCAGGGTCATTCAGCAAGGAGATGTTTGAGGAGGTCAAATTTGAACCCTAGGCCTGCTGCTCTATCCATTGTGCCACCTAAGCCACCCCTTGAAGCAATCTTTTTTAGGGGCCTGAGTTAGACTAAATGTGATGCATTTAAATTCTAAAATTCTGTGCTTCTATGATATAGTATGTAAACCATATTCAGGAACTCCTTTAAATTAGAGAGGAAGCTAGGCATGGAAGTTAATAGATCAAAAGCCTTTCACAACCTAAAGATTATTAAAGGAATGAGAATGGAATTAAATCAATAGTAATGTGCCTTTTTCCTATTGAATTTATCCTGAGAAGGGGGACCTTTTCAAGTCTAATGAATACCAAAACAGCCAACCTTTTATAATGGCCAAATATTTAGGAAAGGTGACTTCCATTGTTACTCTTCCAAACCACTGAGAGTTAGGAGTTAAACTTCCTGGGGTGGTTTGACATTTGCCCTCCCTGTATGTCAGCTATTACTACTTACCCAGTTAAAATCTGCTTTTTGCCCTGAGCACTCTTCCATATAAAACAAAAATTTGCTCTTTTCTCATGGCTGGTCTCTTCCTTGAGCACAAGCATTCTTTATATGCCAACTGACTTTTTAAAAAAATCTTTTCCCTAGAGCACTTCACCAGCTAACTGGTATTCTGCAAGGAGGGCTGTAGAAAATAGATGTTAACAGAGGTTAGTCCCATAGGAGCCAGTTGTTTAGACCATGAAATCAAACAGAGGACCCATCCTAGTGAATACAGAAACAAGCGTTTTTGATATTTTTATTTTGTTGGAGAGTGCAGAGAAATCTTAGGGCATTATAGAGTACAAATATTTGAAAATTAGCATCCCTTCCCCTCCTCCCCAAAAGGCTATCTGTTAAATACAAAGCAGAAATAGCTTTAAAATTTTTTAATTTAATTAAAAAA
This sequence comes from Monodelphis domestica, assembly GCF_027887165.1. Taxonomy (NCBI): domain Eukaryota; kingdom Metazoa; phylum Chordata; class Mammalia; order Didelphimorphia; family Didelphidae; genus Monodelphis; species Monodelphis domestica. Next base: position 68,221,028 of record NC_077230.1, read on the forward strand.
CAAAACAAAACCTTAGCTTCCATCCTAGAATTAACATTCTGTATTGGTTCCAAGGCAGAAGAGTGCTAAAGGTTGGGCAATGAGCGTTAAGTGATTTGCCCAGGGTCACACAGGTTGGAAGTATTTAAAGTCAAATTTGAATTCAGAACCTCTAGTCTTTGGACCTGGCTCTCAATCCACTGACATTCCTAGATGCTCCCCAGAAATAGCTTTTGAAAGACAAAAGATATAATTAAAAATACCAGGCTCCATTTATTCTATATATTCAATGCTTTTATGTAAGCAGTGAGAGATAGTGCTCATCTCTTATGGTAGCAGTATATACATCAATTTCCTTTTCTCAGAGGATCATGTAGGGGAGGCAAAGATGATGACCTTCATTGTCTCCAATTCCAAGCAAAAATTTAACCATTATAAAATAGCCACTATGAAGAAACCAAAAGAGCCTGGGAATTGATCAGCTTGCCAAGCAGAGAAACATGGCAGACAAAGGCAATACTAGTTTAAAATACAGTCTTATTTATTAAACACCATGAAGAAGGATGAAAAATTAAAAACAATATTGCCTTACAAAACAGCAATATGTAAATGAAGAAAAAACTTGTTTAAAAAACCCATTACTTAAGCCATATTATGCTAAAGGCATTCTTTGGAGGGAAATAGTAGAAGAAGACAAAGATGTAAAGTAGGGCAGATTTGTCAGTTTTTCTATAATTATTTATTGTCCTTATTAATGACATTGAAACTACCACTTTTGGACTAACATCTTACTCCTGCTATAGTAGATCAATTGTGTCAAACTCAAATAGAAATTGGATCCTTGAAGTGCCTCCAAATTGACTAAGAAGGCCACAAATTAACCTGTTGTATTGTATTTTTATTTATTTTGTTAAAACATTTCCCAATTGCATTTTAATCTAGTTCAGTACTAACTTCTGAATTGTTGTTTTTGGGGTGGTGAAGGGGTGTGTGGTGGTACTTGTGTTCTAGTGCCTTGAGTTGAATACTTTTATACTAGTTAAAGGAAATAGAAATATCTCGTAAAAGATTAAGTTGAGAAGAGTGACTGGGTTAGATCAAGTACATACAAAAGAAATTAGTTTTCAAAACAACATAATATAAAAACACCCAAGAATTGGTTGTATTTTTTCTTTCTTTTTTTCTTTTCTTTTATGAGATAGCTCAGGAAGAAGGAAAGAATGGGGAAAAAAATCATGGATTAGATATTGTGTTACCCAGAAGGTGATACATATAGCTATTTTTCTATCCTTTAAAAATCTTAAGAATGATCTATATAAATATCAAGGATATCCTTTGTGAACATGAAACAAGAGTTCACAAATAATTATTATCTACCTGAAATTGGATTGCAATGGATAGAAAAAAATGCAAAGAAGATAAGACGTCACCATGTTTATTGACTTACCCTCTTCCTCAAAAAAAAAAAAAAAGAGAGAGTAAAATTCATTCTTAAAGGCTATCCCCCAAGGAGGCTGTTGTTCATATATTAAAAGCATAAAAGATTTTCTGATAAATATAATCAGTAATCATAGAGAACTCTCTTTACCAGCTTTTAGATGGTCAATATCTAGGAAGGCATAAACCAGGGAAATAAGTACTAAACAAAGGTAAATTATGGCTATGTTCATGAGTGTTATAGAAACAGGGTCCAATTGGAGAGGAAATTGATTACTTATAGAAAATGAAGTTTGCCCCCCCCCCGCCCCCGCCAGATGTTCTGGTTTATGGCTATAAGTAGTGAACAGCATATTTCTAACTGTAATCTCTCTTCAAAAAGGGGTTTAAGTGATAAAGGAAATATAATAGCAAAGGACATGGGATGCTCATATGTAGCAATAGCCAGGTATAACATCTGAAAAGCCTGTGGGCTCTACTGGTACCAATAAAACAGGGAGGAAAAAGACTTACAAAAAGGCAAATCCACAATGTTTGGATGGATTTATGGGAGAACATGGATGAGAATTGCACTGTAGCAGAAGGCATGGATTGATTGTGATCTATACCAGTCAATGAAGGTAAGACTCACATAGCTGAGATAGAAGATTCAGGCAAGCTTACATAAGTATTTTCTAAAAAGTTTGTAACAGGCTAGAGTGAAGGGCTGGATTGAATAAAATGAAATTCATTTTCAAATTTTTGTTTATATCTTTTGTTTTTATATTGCCTTCATTTATGAATATAGCCTGCCCTAACCACCACTGAGTAAGACATCCTTTTTTTTTTAAACCCTTACTTTCAATACTGTGCATTGGTTCTAAGGCAGAAGAGCAGTAAGGACTAGGCAGTGGAGGCTAAGTGACTTACCCAGGATCACATAGCTAGGAAGTATCTGTGGCCAAATTTGAACTCAGGTTCTCAATCCACTGAGCCATCTAGCTGCCCCCTAAGGCATCCTTTTTTAACAAAGAATAAAGAAAAAAAGGAAAAGACCCTAGCTTTGTTATTGCCTAATAGCTTGATCTTGGGCAAGGCACAGAATACTGTATCTTTCAACTTCATCTATACCAGGAAAATTACATTTTTCCCTAGGATCTTTGAGTTGCTATAATACTCACTCAAATGAAAAGATGTATGTGAAAGGTTTTTTTTTTTTTTTTGAGAACTATAAAATAGGTTATATAAATAATTCCTATGGAAGCTGTATTTTCCTTATGTAACCACGAGGTGTCACTAAGAAGTATGAAGTTTCTCTTCTTGCCTCCCCTCTTCAACCTAAAGGAGGAGGGTGGGGAGAAGGAGGAAGGAGTAAAGGGGTAGAAGACAGGTGTGGAAATTCTTAGGCCACTCCTCTTTCTATATCTGGGCCAGCTTCCTGGAAGGACTTTGTTCCTAAAGTCAGACATGCTTATAGTCTCTAGAGGTCCACCTGCGGTCTCTCTTTTTTCCTTCCTAACTTCTCTTTTTAAAAAAATTCTGAATTTAACAAACATTAAATAAAATGAGTGTTTTCCTATATGTTATAGAATAGCAGAAGATTGTACCTGAATCTGGGAGTTTCTATTATCTAGAACTTACTTTTCTTTTAAAATATATAATACATTCAACAGTCAACTTTCAAAGCTTTCCTGTTTGTCTATGATTTTCTTTTTTTTGGGGGGGGGCTATCCATCCCTCACAAAAGAAAACCAAAAAAATTCATATAACAAAATTGCATAGCCAATCAAAACAAAATTTCCATAAAAATATCTCATTCTGCATTGTGAGTCTACCACCTTTCTAACCAGAAGTAGGTAGCATTCTTCAATATCAATACTCAAAATTATAGTTGTTCATTTCATCCACCTTATTGTTCAGAATTTTTAAGTCTTACAAAATTGTTTTTCTTTATGATGTTGCTGTATAAATTATTCTCTTAGTTCTCCACAGGCCACTTTGTATGGTTCATGCAAGCCTTCCCAAGATGTCACTGAAATAATCTCTTCCTGAAACAGTTCCCATTTACTTCACAATAGCATTTCATTACATTTATAACAATTTATTATTTATTTAGTCATTCTCTTATTGATAGGCACTCTTTTAGTTTTCATTTTTTTGCCACTAAGAAAGAACTGCTATAATTTTAGTTGTTGTTACCTAAGGGTTATTTTCTTTTCCTTTTACCTCTTTGGAGAATAGGCATAGGGGTGGTATAACTGGGTCAAAGAGTTACCCACAGCTTAGTGATTTTTGGAGGGAGAGAGAATATAAATCCAAATTCTTTTCCAGAATGTCTAGACCATTTCACAGCTCCACCAGTAGTGTATTGTGTCTATTTCCTCAAATTCCTCCCAACAACTGTCATTTACCTTCAGTTCTTGTTTAAATGATAATGAAAGTTTAGCCTCCTTTAGCCAGAGTTAGTAAATTCTCTGCTTGCTATGGGATTTATTGAGTTGTTAGTAAGAATAAATACAAAATCAATTAACTGGTAGGTCTGCCCCCAAGTGTTCTATTTGACAGCCAAGATAGGATGTGGGAGCCTCACTTGTTTTCTATGATATATCAAACCTCGTGTCTGCTCCTTTTATACTCTTGGCCAATCTTTTTATAGCAATGGAGCAACCTTCAGCAGACATTAGGAAGATTTCTTTCTTTTCCTTCCTTCCTTCCTTCCTTCCTCCCTTCCTTCCTTCCTTCCTTCCTTCCTTCCTTCCTTCCTTCCTTCCTTCCTTCCTTCCTTCCTTCCTTCCTTCCTTCCTTCCTTCCTTCCTTCCTTCCTTCCTTCCTTCCTTCCTTCTTTTTTTCCCAAACATAGAGAGAGTTATAGACCTTTGTATGATATTGAGAAGGCAGAAAAGAATATTTCTGGAGTAACCCAAATCAGAGAGGAAAATAAGTAGAACCACCTGTTAATTCTGAGTCTAAGATATTTTGGATTCTTCTTCATTTTACCATGATTACAGGGAATAAATCTAGGCTTGGTCAGTAAAGCCCAGGTTGAAGATAGGCCCACCACAATACAGGCCAATGGAAAATGAGGATAGTATATGTGGGAGAGTAGCAGAGTGGTAATGAGATGGCTATACTGTTTCCTTAAGGTTCAGTTAGATTTTGAGTAGCAATCTAAACCCACTCTGCATGTAAGGGCCCCCTGGGGAATCTAAGCTCTTTCAGCCTCCCATTTATATGTAGTTTTGACAGTCTTTAGAGTAATGCTACAAGTAGGCTTGGGCAGGATCCAGCTCCCCTAGGCAGGCACAACCACAGAAACCATAGTACAAAGAGATCAGGGAAGAACTAGGGTGGAAATCATAGTTTGTCCCCAGGAGGATGTAAATGGAGTAATGGCAGAATTCCACAGTGAGTGGTAGAATGACCTATTAATCTTGATGACATGATATATAGTGCTGAAGATATGTTTAAAAGTCTGGTCAATATTCAGCTGTACTTAGTTGTTGTTTAGTTTTGTCTGATTTGTCATGACCCCATTGGGTTTCTTTGGCAAAGATAGTGAGTGGTTTGGCATTTCCTTCTTCAGCTTATTTTAAAGATGAAGAAATTTAGGCAAACGGTTAAGTTAACTTGCCTGGGGTCACATAGCAAATAAGTATCTGAGGCCAGATAGGAACACAGGAAGATAATCATCTCTGAGTTCAGGCTTGTTACTTTATCCAAGGTATCACTTACCTGTCAATACTCACTGTCAACATGGAGGTGATACTCCAAACCAAAATCAGTAATTTCTTGGAGAAAAATGATTTTTTACCAAATTAAGAGGTGTCCAATGAAAACCCATACATGTGTAATACTTGAAAGTTTTCAAATCTCTTTTCCTCATAACCACCATGTGAAATTAAAGAAGTTATTCCCCCCTCTTCAGAGATGAAGAAACCAAGATTGTGATTTGCTTATAGTCACCTAGCTAGCTTGTAAGTGTCTGAAGCAGGATTCAAATTCGAGTCTTTTGATTGCACTTCTAGTGCTCAATTCATAGTATTGTAGATTTAGAGTTCCAAAGGGACTATCTTGTTTTACCGATAAGGAAACTATCATATAGAGGTTAGACAACTAGCCTGGGAAGTAGTGAATTTCCTGTTGGGGGAAATTTTCAAGCATTGACTAGATAAAAACTTCTTGTTTGAGATGCATGCAGGTAGGGGAAAAGTGAATCATTTTAGTCAGGGTGTCAGTAATTACTGGTATTCCATCCTGACCCTAGAGTGAGATCGTGGTATGTCCATGATGTAGTCCTGTATCACCATACCTAGGCAGAAGTTTATGGAAACAAATGGTGTGTGTGTGTGTGTGTGTGTGTGAGAGAGAGAGAGAGAGAGGGAGAGAGTTGGTGTGAGTGCATGGTGGAGGGGCAGAAGAAATGTGGTGTCTGAGCACAGAAGTGGCATGAGGAGATCAATGCTTTAGAAAGATTATTTTTACAGCCTTAAGCAAGTTGAATTTGGAAGAGACAGGAACACGAGAGATATGTGAAGGTGCTCTTAAAGATAGAAGGTTTTAAAAATGCTTCTCAATTTTGATTCCTCAACTGTGTGTAAATAGAACAAGTAGCTCCCCCACCCCAAACGGGGACAATATTTGCAGGTACCAGAGTCTCCAGCATAGGCCAAAGTTTAAGAAGAATCGAGGGAGCAGCTAGGTGGCTCAGTGGATAGAGAACCAGGCTCAGAGATAAGAGGTTTGGGGCTGAAATCCGGCTTCAGACACTTCCTAGCTATGTAACCCTGGGCAAGTCACTTAATTTCAATTGCCTAACTTTTACTTCTCTTCTGTTTTGGAATAGATACTTAGTATTGATTCTAAGACAAAAGGTAAGGATTAAAAAAAAATGAATTGAGAAGAATTAGGCAAAAGAACATAATCAAAGCTACTGAGACAAAAGGTATGAAATAGATCAGAAGGTCAAGAGAGAGGTATGCATTAGCATGAGTCAGCAGAATGCCTTGGAAGCAGAAAGAATGGTGTGAGACAATTGAAAGCTTTGTTAATGCACAGAAATGGCCTGAGAAAGCCTCCTTTTAGGACCATGGCATGTTAAGCACATCCCATCTTTCCTTCATTGAAGGCCCTAAAAGTGACAAAACACACTATGCCTGAGCATTTCATAGCACATCTGACACCCCTTCCCTTTTAGATAACCATCTTTTTATCACCTGGGTGATAGCTTTTTGTGAAAAATCTGTGTCTAGAAATATCAGGTAAAAACATATTTGAAGTTAAAACCAAAAGAAAATTCTTGCTTCCTTGCTCTAATAGTTCAGGTTAATCTATAAGAGTAGACAGAAACACCAAATATATTGAGAGGAGAACAGATACTTCAATGGCTTCACTGTTAGGCCAACATCCTCTACTCCTTACTTAATACTATGTTGGTTCAAGCCTTTCCTCAACTCTCACTTGAACTTTTGAACTACTGTATTCTTGGGGAGCTGGGCTTCCTTGCTCCAGTTTCTCCCTTCTGCAATTCACCTTACCCACGGCTGCAAAAATAATCTTCTTAATACTTTGGTCTCATATGACTCCCCTGCTCAGAAACTTTCATTGGTTCCTCATTGTTTTTTATAGGATAAAATATAAATTCTTTTACCCAGTATTTAAGGTCCTTTATAATCTGCTTCCAAAATATCTTTCCAAGTATTTTCCCACATTATTCTTTCATTTACTTTACATTCCAGATATACTAGTGTAATATGTTCTCCTCATTTTGTCCTGCATTCTTCTTCCTTGGTATACTTAAATATGTATATTCATGTGTGTATACATACATACAAATGCTATAGTATATACTATATAATATACTAATAGACATACACACAAGTATCCCTCGTGCTTAAAACATTTCTTTCCCTTTTCTATGTGTTTGAAATCTTTGGTCTTTCTAAGCTCAGTTTAGTTGCTTCTGCTTTTATGACCCTTTCCCTAATATCTCTCCCCAACAAATATACTTCATCTTTTCTCACTACTACCCCCCCCCCAATAATATACACTTATCCATGTGTATGCCTCTTCTTTTAAGACTGGAATTTGTGGTGGATGTTGGTGTTCACCTTTGTATTTTGGGATCTAGCATACAGTGGGTACTTAGCATTGGTTGAACTTTATTTGTGGAATCAATAATTAATTTGAAAGAATATGCTTATTTGATTAACATGAAAATGCCATATGGGACCCTTTGCATTTTGCACATCAACAAAAAAGTTTCTATATCCTCAATTTTTGTAGTGGGGATTTCCCTTGATCTAGCTCTATAATTCATAGGCAAAATGAATTTTTGTGCTTCATTTCTATAGTTTAGAGGGAGAAAGGCAGTGACATTTAAAGGAAGTTGGAGGTCAGGTGGACCTAAAACTCAATTGAAGGGCAATAAGAAGTATGCGAAGGTGATCTTAAGGTTAGGAAGTTTTAAAAGTGCACCTCGATTTTAATTCCCCAACAGCATGGAAACAGAATTAGTGTTTTTGTTTTTTTTTTTAACTCTCAAGCTAAGTTAAAATTTGCCAGCTATCAGATTCTCCAGCATGGGCCAAAGTTTAAGGAAGTTTTAGAACACACTGAGCGAAGAGGTAAATAGGAAGATACCCATGTCTGTGTGGAAGTATATTCAAAACAAAACAAAAAAGAAAAAACCCTCCATTTTAGTTTCTAGAAATATCAAGATATAAAATTTCTACAGTTTAAAGTCCTTTCTTGACTTCTTTTTTCCTCTTTGGCAAAGTGGGAAGAACAAAATCTGGGGACCTTTCTTTGACATGGAGCAAGAGTGATAACCAAACTTAACTCTTTTCTAGATAAAATTGACTCACCTCACCCTATACTAATTGGTATCAGACTTGTATCTTGACCCACCTAAAGGCAATATCCTCTTCTTTTTTAATTTAAGATTCAAATATTTACCACTAGAAGGAACTCTTTTTAGACCTCAAGGGGAACTATCCAGGAAGAAACATAGCATTACTGCATTTTAACATGTTTGATCTTTATTTTATCCATGATAACTTTCTTTGGTAGAGTAATCTTGTCTAAAGATATGAAGGCTGTGCAGGCTGTGCCAGTTGAGATGTCCCACAAGAAGCTAAAAATGGCTTTGATGTAGATTAATGTCAAATATACTAAAATTGTTTCTTGTAAGCTTGAGCCTAATTTGTAAAGTACATTATTAGTATTATTTTTTACAACTGCAAAGTCATGAACTCTACTCAAAAAAAACCCTATTTCTTCTTCAAGAAATTGGAACAGATTTTGAAGATATCTTATGATTTCCAAGTTTGATTCACAAGTTCTGGTATTCTTGTAAATTTGGGGAAAAAAGTAGCTAGAATGATATGATACACTTTAGAATTGAGCACTTGAGAAATTTGGATTGATTTTAGGTTTGATAAATGAATAGGGAAAATTATTATTCCAGTATAGCTGAGTGGTAATGATAACTGCTGTTGCTACCTCTTTATAGCTGTTAAAGTTAAAATGATAACTATTCTATACTGATTTCTGAATGCAATTAGTATGGAATGCCAAATTTTGTAGATGAAGGGAATGGTACTATGTGACTGATTTAGAGATACATTCAGGGGGATTAATGTCATTTGACTGGCAATGCGTTTGATTTTTTTTCATGTTTTAAGTCCATGCTAATGTTTTATGTGTCAGTATTATGTTTATACATTTCTTATGTTTTTAAAAAAATTCTTACTTTCTGTCTTAGAATTGATATTGTGTATTGGTTCTAAGGCAGAAGAGTGGTAAGAGCTAGGCAATGGGAGTTAAGTGACTTGCCCAGAGTCACACACCTAGGAGATGAATGAGGTCATATTTGAACCCAAGACTTCCCATTTCAAAGCTTGGCCTCAATCCACTGAGCCACCTAGTTGCTCCCTTGCATTGTGTTTTGTGGATATACATCCATATATACAGCATAGAAGTGTTGTTGATTTATAGAATCATACCTTAGAGTATGTTGCATTTTTGTATAATTAGGAAGTTGGTTTCTCCTTTGATACGAATGCTGTGATTCTGTAACTGAGTTCTTGCAGCCCTTCTGAATTTTCTGTATTATTAATATCATAAGTGACTTCCAGGTTAACATGGCTGCAGCATAGACGCTGGATTCTTCCTCTCCTCATCATGGACAGATATAGACTACTTCAAAAGGCCAAAAAAATCAAATCCATATTAATGAAAGGACTCTACAGTAGGGTGCAGCATTGAAGGTACCTGGCATTTGGGCATTTCCACACCATAAGGGGGTGAAATAACTTCTACCAAAATGAGAGCTGATCAACCCTCCTCCACCCCACCTAAAGAGTCAGAGTCAGAGCCAGTGTGCTAGAATCAGTGAGCAAGAAAGGCACCTCTAAGTCCTTGGCAGCTGACTAAGACCACCAAGGACCTACCCCTGAGAGCAACTAGACTTGAGACCCAAGTCGACTAAAGAGCATGGACCTTGGGCACAGAGATAGTTCAGAAAGGGGAGGTATGGAAGTCTTGGAGACTCAAGAGGTGGCCTCAACCAAAAAACGTGCTCCTTAGCTCCATATACAGAGAGCCTGCCCTCCTTACTCAGATTTCTGACTGGAAGGGGAAGGAAAAACCACCATAGTGATGGTAAAAAATGTCCAGGAAACACAACTTCCAAACACCAAGAAGAACAAGAAGAAGGCATTGATCCTGGATAACTTTTATGGAGAAAAATACAGACTACAGGGGAAATAGCAGAAGATGAAAAAGAAGTAAATGCACCCAAACTTTCAAAAAAAAAAAAAGAAAATTGGCCACAAGCTGTTGAATCAGAGCTCATGAGAAAGATGAAGTTTTGGCAAGAAAAGTGGGAAATTGTTTTTAAAAAGTTTAAAAGACAGAAACTTCCAATTAGAGACCAAAATTAAGCAGAGAGAAGACATGAAAAGCAAGATAGACCAAACTGAAAAGGAAAATCAAAAAAATCATAGCTGAAAATCAGACTTTAAAGACAAGAATTGGGCAAGAAGAAGCTAATGATCTCACAATACAGCAAGAATTAATTAAGTCAAAAGAATGACAAAATAGAAGGATATAGGAAATATCTCACTGAGAAAATGACAGACCTGGAAAACTGATCTAGAAGAGACAATTTGAGAATCCTTGGTCTACCTTAAACCCCAGAAATAAACAGAAACCTTGACATCATACTACAAGAAATTATCTAAGAAAACTGCCCTGATGTTCTTCAACAAGAGGGCAAAATAGACATTGAAAGAGTTCATAGAACACCCTCTACACTAAATCCTCAAAAGATAACTCCCAGGAATGTAATTGCCAAATTCAAGAGTTTCCAAGTTAAGGAGAAAATTTTACAAGAAGTCCAAAAGAGACAATTCAGATATCAGGGAGCACCAATCAGGATTCCTCAAGATCTGACAGCTTCCACACTAATAGTCTGAAAGGCTTAGAATATAATATTCAGAAAAGCGAGAGAATTGGGTCTTCAACCAAGAATTACCTGCCCATCAAAACTGACTATATACTTCCAGGGGAAAGTATGGGCATTCAAGAAAATAGAAGATTTCCAAGTATTTGTAAAGAAAAGACCAGAACTAAGTGGAAAGTTTGATATCCAAATACAAAAATAAAGAGAAACCTGAAAAGATAAGTAACAAAGAGAGGGTAAAGAAAAATTGTTTTTATTGAAATTTTCTTCTTTGAGGGTTTCAACAAGATCAAATCATTTATATTAATACATGAGAAAATGTTAGTTTGTAACTCTCAAAAATTATATTGACTATTATAGTAATTAGAAGAATAATTCATAGGGAGAGATTGGGGTAATATGTGGTCTAAGATGATATCTAAGAAAAGAAAAAGAGCAGAGGGGAATAGAAGATGGCACCAAGAGAAACTTGAAGGAATAAGATAAATAGGGTAATCTATATCACACAAAGAGGTACATGGAAAGGGTAGGGGGAAAATACTATTATAAGAAGGAGAGAAAGAGAGTGCTAATTGGTAATACTTAAACCTTACTTTCAGTGAAATCAATTCTGAGAGGGAAGAGCATCTAGATCCAGTAGGGTATCCCCTACAGGGAAAGTGAGAAGGGAAAACCAACGATGGGGAGTAGGGGTAGTACAGAAAGGGAGGGAAAGAGAGGGGTGAGGGAACTTAATAGACCCTAAAAATAATAAGAAAGGAACAAAATGGGAGAGGGTGGAAAGGAAAGTGTAATAAGGGTGGGGATTAGGGAGACTGATTAAAAGCAAACCACTGGTTTAAAAGGATATAGCAAAAGAAGAAAGGCAGAACTAGGAGAGGATATCAAAATGTTGGGGAATACGCAAGTGGCAATCATAACTTTAAATGTGAATGGAACAAACTCACCCATAAAATGAAAGCAAATAGCAGAGTCGATTAGAAACCAAAATCCTACCATATGTTTTCTACAAGAAACACACAGGAGGAAGGTAGACACATACAGGGTAATGATCAAAGGCTGGAGCAAAATCTATTGGGCTTCAAATGAGAAAAAGAAGGTATGAGTTGCAATCGTGATATCTGACACAGTCAAAGTAAAAATAGATCTGATTAAAAGAGATAGGGAAGGTAATTATATCCTGATAAAAGGCAGTATAGACAATGAGGAAATATAGTACTCAATATGTATGCACCAAATGGTATAATATCCAAATTTCTAAAGGAGAAATTAGTGGAGTTGAAGGAAGGAATAGATAGTAAACCTATACTAGTGGGAGACCCAAACATTCCTCTATCAGATCTAGATAAATCAAACCAAAAAATGTTTTAAAAAGAGGTAAGAGATGTGAATGAAATCTTAGAAAAATTAGAGTTAATAGATAGGTGGAGAAAAATAAATAGGGAAAAAAAGGAATACAGCTTATTTTCAGAAGCACATAGTACATTCACAAAGACTGACCATGTATTAGGGCATAAAAACATGGCAAACAAGTAAAAAAGAGGAGAAATAATAAATGCAACCTTTGCAGATCACAAATGCAATAAAAGTAATAATTAGTAAGGGAACATGGAGAGCCAAATCATAAATTAATTGGAAATTAAAGAATATGATTCTCCAAAATCAGATAAAGAACAAATCATAGAAACTATTAATAATTTCATTGAAGAAAATGACAATGAGGAGACATCCTATCAAAATCTATGGAATATATCCAAAGCAGTACTCAGGGGGAAATTTATATCCTTGAGCTCATATATTAATTAACAAATTAGGGAGGGTAGAGATCAATGAATTGGGCATGCAAATTAAAAAACTTAAAAGTGAACAAATTAAAAATCCCCAGATGAAAACTAAGTTAGAGATCCTAAAAATTAAAGGAGAAATTAATAAAATCAAAAGTAAAAGAACTATTGAATTAATAAATAAGACTAGAAGCTGGTATTTTAAAAAAACAAATACAATAGGCAAACTATGGGTCAATCTAATAAAAAAAAAGGAAAGGAAAAAACCAAATTACTAGTATCAAAGATGAAAAGGGACACCTCACCTCCAATGAAGAGAAAAATAAAGCACTTATTTAAAAATTATTTTGCCCAATTATATGGCAATAAATATAGCAACCTAGGTGATATGGATGAATATTTACAAACATATAAAGTGCCTTGATTAACAGAAGAAGAATTAGAATACTTAAATAATCCCATATCAGAAAAAAGAAATTGAACACACCATCAAAGAACTCCCTAAGAAAAAATCCCCAGGTCCAGATGGATTCACAGATGAATTCTATCAGTCATTCAAAGAACAACTAATCCCAATAATATACAAACTATTTGACATAATAAACAAAGAAGGAGTTCTACCAAATTCCTTTTATGACACAAATATGGTACTGATTCCAAGACCAGGCAGGTCAAAAACAGAGAAAGAAAACTAGAGACCAAACTCCTTAATGAAAATAGATGCAAAAATCTTAAATGGAATACTAGCAAAGAGACTCCAGCAAGTGATCATGAGGATTATTCATTATGATCAGGTGGGATTTATACCAGGAATGCAAGGATGGTTTAATTTTAGGAAAACCATCCACATAATTGACCATATTACAAGCAAACCACATTATTATCTCAACAGATACAGAAAAAGCCTTTGACAAAATACAACACTCATTCCTGTTGAAAACACTAGAAAGCATAGGAATAGAAGGGCCTTTCCTAAAAATAATATATATATATATATATATATCAGTATATATCTAAAACCATCAGCAAACATCATCTGTAATGGGGATAAATCAGAAGCCTTCCCAATAAGATCAGGAGTGAAACAAGGATGCTCATTATTACCTCTATTTTGTAACATTGTACTAGAAACACTAGCAGTTGCAATTAGGGAAGAAAAATAAATTGAAGTTATTAAAATAGGTAATGAGGAGACCAAGCTATCACTCTTTGCAGATGATATGATGGTCTATTTAAAGAATCCTAGAGAATCAACTAAAAAGCTAGTGGAAATTATCAACAACTTTAGCAAAGTTACAGGATCCAAAATAAATCCACATAAGTCATCAGCATTTCTATATACCTCCTACACATATCAGCAGCAAGAATTAGAAAGAGAAATTCCATTTAAAATCACCCTAGACAATATAAAACACTTAGGAATCTATCTGCCAAGACCAAAACAGGAACTATTTGAACACAACTACAAAACACTTTCCACACAATTAAAATTAGATCTAAATAATTGGATAAGCATTAATTGCTCATGGGTTGGATGAGATAACATAATAAAAATGACAATACTACTCAAACTAATTTACTTATTTAGTGCCATACCCATCAAAGTACCATGAAACTTTTTTTTACTGAATTAGAAAAAAAAACTATAACAAAGTTCATTTGGAAGAACAAAAGATCAAGAATATCAAGGGAAATAATGAAATAAATTGTGAAGTTAGGTAGCCTAGCAGTACCAGATCTCAAACTATACTATAAACAGTGGTCATCAAAATAATATGGTACTGGCTATGAGACTGAAGGGTGGATCAGTGGAATAGACTTGGGGTAAGTGACCTCAGCAAGACAATCTATGATAAAGCCAAAGATCCCAACTTTTGGAACAAAAATCCACTATTTGACAAATGCTGCTGGGAAAATTGGAAAACAGTATGGGAGGGATTAGGTTTAGATCAACATCTCACACCCTACACCTAGATAAATTCAGAATGGGTGAATGACTTGAATACAAAGAAGGAAACTATAAGTAAATTAGGTAAACACAGAATAATATACTTGTCAGATCTTTGGGAAAGGAAAGATTTTAAGACCAAGCAAGAGTTAGAAAAAAATTACAAAGTTTTAAATAAATAATTTTGATTATCTTAAATTGAAAAGTTTATGTACAAACAAAACCAATGCAACGAAAATTAGAATGGAAGCAATAAATTAGGGGGAAAATCTTTATAACCAAAAACTCTGACAAAGGTCTAATTACTCAAATTTATAAAGAGCTATAACAAATGTACCAAAGAATCAAGTCATATCCCAACTGATAAATGGGCAAGGGACATGAATAGGCAATTTTCAGATAAAGAAATCAAACTATCAATAAACACATGAAAAAGTGTTCTAAATTTCTTATAATCAGAGTAATGCAAGTCAAAACAACTCTGAGGTACTACCTTACACCTAGCAGATTGGCTAACATGACAGCAAAGGAAAGTAATAAATGTTGGAGAAGATGTGGCAAAAATGGGACATTAATACATTACTGGTGGAGTTGTGAATTGATCTAGCCATTCTGGAAGGCAATTTGGTTCCATCCCCAAAGGGCGCTAAAAGACTGTCTGCCCTTTGATCCAGTCATAGCACTGCTGGGTTTGTACCCCAAAGAGATCAAAAGGAAAAAGACTTGTACCAAAATATTCATAACTGCACTCTTCGTGTTGGCAAAAATTTAGAAAATGAGAGGATGCCCTTCAATTGGGGAATGGCTGGACAAATTTTGGTATCTATTGGTAATGGAATACTATTGTGCTCAAAGGTAAAATGAACTGGAGGAATTCCATGTGAATTGGAATGACCTCCAAGAATTGATGCAGAGTGAAAGGAGCAGATCCAGGAGAACAATATACACAGAGACTGATACACTATGGTACAATTGAATGTAATGGACTTCTTTACCAGCAGCAATGCCATGGTCAAGGACAATTAGAAGGATCTTATGAGAAAGGATGATATCTACAATCACGGGAAGAACTGTGGGAATAGAAACACAAGAAAAATAACTGCTCAATCACAAGGGTCAATGGGGATGTGATTGGGGATATAGACTCTAAATGATCACCCTTGTGTAAATATTAATGGTATATAGAAAGTGGTCTTGCTCAGTGAGACATGTAAAGCCCAGAATTGAGCATCAGCTATGAGAGGGAGGTTGGGGAGGGCAGGGAAAGAACATGAATCTTGTAATCATGGGAAAATATTCTATATTAATTAAATAAAATTTTAAAAAGATCATAAAACCATATCAGCTTTATGGAAGGTATGGGAAGGTGTATATAAGTGAAGGTCATATAAATTCTAGCCTATGGCTATAAAGATTATTGAGATACTGGCTTATGGAACAACTGTCACCCCCACCCCCACAGCCAAACAGGGAATGGCTTTTTTTACTTATACTTTGGTATCTGTTCCAAGGCAGAAGAGAAGTAAGGGCTAGGCAATGGGCATTAAGTGACTTGCCCAGGGTCACACAGCTGGGAAGTGTCTGAGGCCAGATTTGAACCTAGGACCTCCGATCTCTAGACCTGACTCTCAATCTATTGAGCTACCCAGCTGCTCCCCATCAAAGACATTCTTAAGTGAACCTGAAATGAATTTATTTTATTTTTGCTGAGAGTGCATGGCAGTGAAGCATACAGTGACTGCTAATAGTTTGGTGCCAATGACTTCATTCATGTTAAGGCACTGGCAATTTTACCCATTGTTGCCTTACTGACAGGGCCAATGTCAGCACTGTTGTTTTGAGATAAACCATGAAATTTAAAGAGAGCTATTCAATACTTTGACTATATCAGCACCACCTGGTTGTTTCTGAATATTCTTCTCATCTAAGCTCTTTGGTGATTACTTAATTCTAATACTAAGCAAATGAAATTAAAACAGCAAATCCTGCCATTTCTGTACTGTCATCCATTTTTAAGGCAAAAGAATAATTTTTCAGTTGAGATATTGACTCAGTATTTGTGTTTCTAACTCAGTGTTTAATTCATAGGTCAAGTAGGCTCTGGAAAACTACTTATGAGAGAATAGGCAAAAAAGTCAAATAACAACTTAATGATATTATGAAAAATATTTGATCTTCAAGATCTGAAAGAGTCTTGGGAATGCTACCAAAATTCTTTGACCACCCTCTGAGAACATCTGGGTTAGAGTAAGTAAATCCCTTTCCCTTGACAGTTCATTGTTCAGTCATTTTTAAGACATGCCTCACTCTTTGTGTTCCCTTTTGGGATTTTCTTGGCAGAGATACTGGTTGCCATTTCCTTCTCCAGCTCATTTTACAGATGAGGAAATGGAGGCAAACAGGGTTAAATAACTTGCCCAGGCTCACACAGCTAGCAAGTGTTAGAGGTCAGATTAGAATTTAGGAAGAGGAGTCTTCCTGATTCCAGACCTGGTAATCTTTCCACTGTGCCACCCAGCTGCCCAGAAGGGCTATACAAATTACTTGGAAACTTTGATAAGCTTCATTGATAAGTGATTAGTTATCAACAGAGGAGTTCCTTCCCTATCACCTCTGTTATCAATAAATAGTGAACTTTGATCAATGGTTGTGACCCTGCCTCCTTGATCCATGACTCCTTTACATATAGTTGCCATTTTCTAGGTAGTGAAGTATTGAAGTAGATAGAGCAGTGTGCTCAGAGCCAGGAAGACCTGTGTTTAAATTTCAAATGGACTTCAGATACTCATAAAATGTGTAACCTTGGAAAGGTCACTTAACTTCTGTTTCCTCATCTATAAAATGGGGGTTGTAATAATACCTACCTCTCATAGCTTGTTGTGAGAATCAAATGATATATCCTGCTTAGCACAATGCCTGGCACATAGAAGTCACTGAATGAATGCTTACCCTCCAAAGAAGAGATAAAAGACTCAAGGAATATCTGGCATGGAAAAGTGAAGTAGAATGTTGTGTGGGGAGAACCTCACACAAACCAATTTGCCAGGAATTTGAATGAAAGTTTAAGCTAAAATGTTAAGGGATTGAAATATGAAAGTGAACTTCCTTCCTTTCTTTGCAAGGGTGATTGACCATGTATTTGAAACACTGCAAATCCTGTTGAACTTGATGGTTACATTTATTGAACTGCTTTCCATCACCACCCCCTTTTATTTGGCATGGCTCTCTGGATGGAGGAAGGAAGTGTGATGTGTTAGGAAATTATGGGGACATAAAAATCAATACAGTTATTATTATTATTTTAAAAACCTTTACCTTCTTTCTTAGAATCAATATTGTATATTGGTTCCAAGGCAAAAGAGTGATAAGAACTAGGCAATAAGGGTTAAGTGACTGGCCCAGGGTCACAGAACTAGGAGGTGTATGAGTTCAGATTTAAACCCAAGACCTCCTGTCTTTAGACTTAGCTCTCAATCCACTAGCTGCCCCCTACAATTGTTTTTGAGATTCAAAAGAACACCAAAATGAGGAGTTTGTGTTTGATTCTGGAAATTATCTAGCTCAAATCTTTAAAATTGTTTACTGATGAAAGAGTTTGGATCAGTTGAGCTTAGGAAGTTGAACTGGGTCTCTCTGAACACTAGAGTTTTGCTTGGGATAATCTTGTGCAACATCTTAGTTTAAGATCTTTATTGTCCTTATTGCTACTTAAAATGACCTTCTAGAGGACTTCCGGGTAAGCATGGCTGCAGAGTAGATGTGGCTGGCTTCCTCTCCTCAGACCCAACAACACAGACGACCTGAAAAGACCCCCCCCCCAAAACAAAAACAATCATCTTCATAAGAACGGAGAGACCCCACGCTAAGGCGCAGCACTGAAGGTAGGTGAGAAGCTGGCATTTCCACAATATAAGGGAATGAAAAGCTGACCCATCCTCCCCCACCCACCACGCCGAGGGAGGCAGAGTTTAAGTCTGCACTGGCCAGAATCAACAAGTGAGGAGGGGGCACCCCAGGACTGAACAACGGGCAGCCCCAGGTCTAGAGACCTGAGTAAGACCACCAAGGACCCACTCCTGTGAGTAGTAAAACCCGAAAAGCTGGCAGGCGAGCAAGAGGAACTCAGATTGCGGGCTCCCAGAACTAGCGCACTATAATCAACGAGTGAGCGAAGGGATCCCCTGAAGTGAGCAAGGGGCACCCACAGGTGTTGGGAATTAACTAAAACCACCAAAGACCCGCACCTGAGAGTAGTAACACCTGAAAAACTGGCAGGCAGGGGAGGACAAACCCTGGTCTTCCCCGGGAAGACAGCGCAGCTTCAGAGAATGGAGAATTTGCCTGGGGCTAAAGCCTCGATCATTAGACCCATACACTGAGAGCCAGCCCTCCTCATTCAGATTTCTGACTGGAAAGGGGAGAAAAAAACCATAGAGATGGCAAACAGTGCTCAGGGTCAGCCTCCCAAAATCAAGAAAAGCAAGAAGAAGGGGGTGACTTTGGACACATTTTATGGAGTGAAAATACAAAATACAGAGGAAATAGAAGAGGAAACACAAACAAATGCTCTAAAACCTTCCAAAAGAAATAGAAATTCTCCACAAGCTCTTGAAGAATTTAAATTGGAAATTATCAAAAAGATGGAAGCTTTCTGGCAGGAAAAATGGGAAATAATGCAAAAGGAACTCAGCAATCTGAAAGACCAAAATACGCAAATGCAGAAACAGCTCAAAGCCTCAAAAAATAGGTCAGGGCAAACTGAAAAGGAAAACCAGTCTTTAAAGGTCAGAATCAGGCAACTGGAAGACAATGATATTGCAAAAGAGCAAGAATTAATAAAGCAAAGTCAAAAGACTAAGGAATTAGAAGATAACATAAAATATCTCACTGATAAGGTGACAGACATGGAAAACAGAGGATGGAGAGACAATCTGAGAATCATTGGTCTACCAGAAAAGCCAGAAATAAACTAGTAATCTTAACATCATAATACAAGATATCATGAAAGAAAACTGCCTGGAGATTCTAGAAAAAGGGGACAAAGTATGCATTGAAAGAGTTCACAGAATACATTCTACACTAAATCCCCAAAAGACAACTCCCAGGAATGTAATTGACAAATTCCAAAGCTTCCAAGCAAAAGAAAAAATCTTACAAGAAGCCAGAAAAAGACAATTAGGTATAAAGGAATACCAATCAGGGGACAGGACCTAGCAATTTCCACCCTGAACAACCGTAAGGCCTGGAACATGATATTCAGAAAGGCAAGAGAGCTGGGTCTTCAACCAAGAATCAGCTATCCATAAAAACTGACTATATACTTCCAGGGGAAAGTATGGGCATTCAACAAAATACAAAATTTCCAAGTATTTGTAAAGAAAAGACCAGAACTCTGTGTAAAGTTTGACATCCAAACACAAAGAGCAAGAGAAACATGAAAAGGTAAATATGAAGGAAAAGGAAAAGGAGAAAAATGTTACCTTTTTCTTTTATTCAAACTCTCTTCTATAATTACTACATTTATATCAAATTGTATATATTAATATGTGGGGGAAACGTAATGTGTTAATCTCAAAAATTGTATGCATTATTAGAGTAGTAAGAAGAATCACCCACAGGGAAAGTTTGGGGCATCAAGACAATATGGAGAAAGGGGGGGAAGAAAGTAAAAGGGAGGGGGGGAATCATTGAAGGTACTAAGATACATTCAATGAAATAGAAAAAAAACTAAATCGAATAATCTTTCTCACACAAAGATACACATGGGAAGAGGAGGGCAAGAATTCTCCTATAAGAAGGAGAGGAAGAGAGTTTTTACTTAAACCTTACTCTCAGTAACATCAACTCTGAGAGGGAAGAGCATCTAGATCCAGTGGGATCTTGCATTCTATCTTATCCAACAGGGTAAGGGAGAAGGGAAAACCAAAGGGTTAGAGGGGGAGGGAACACAAAAAGGGAATAAAAGAGAACGGGGAGGGGAAGGGAACAAAAAGGGAGCGACTAGAAAGGGAAGCATATCAAGGGAGGGGACTAGGGGGACAGATTTAAAGTAAATCACTGGTTTAAAAGGTTATAGCTAAAGAAGAAAGGTCAGAATTAGGGGAGGACATCAAAATGCCAGGGAATCCACAAGTGACAATCATAACTTTGAATGTGAATGGGATGAACTCACCCATAAAATGTAGATGAATAGCAGAATGGATTAGAATCCAAAACCCTACCATATTTTGTCTTCAAGAAACACACATGAGGCGGGTAGATACTCACAAGGTCAGAATTAAAGGATGGTGTAAGACCTTTTGGGCCTCAACTGACAGAAAGAAGGCAGGAGTTGCAATCTTGATATCTGACAAAGCCAAAGCAAAAATAGACCTGATCAAAAGGAAAGGGAAGGTAAATATATTTTGTTAAGAGGGACTATAGACTATGAGGAAATATCACTAATCAACATGTATGCACCAAATGGTATAGCACCCAAATTTCTAATGAAGAAACTAGGAGAATTAAAGGAGGAAATAGACAGTTAGACCATATTAGTGGGAGAGCTGAACCAACCACTATCAAATTTAGATAAATCAAATCAAAACATAAATAAGAAAGAGGTAAAAGAAGTGAATGAAATCTTAGAAAAATTAGAGTTAATAGACATATGGAGAAAAATAAATAGGGACAAAAAGGAATACACTTTCTTCTCAGCACCACATGGCACATTCACAAAGATTGACCATACACTAAGTCACAGAAACATGGCATACAAATGCAGAAAAGTAGAAATAATAAATGCAGCCTTTTCATATCATAAGGCAATAAAAATAATGATCAGTAAGGGTACATGGAGAGCCAAATAAAAAATTAATTGGAAATTAAATAATATGATACTCCAAAATCAGTTAGTTAGGGAATAAATCATAGAAACAATTAAAATTTCATTGAGGAAAATGACAATGGTGAGATATCCTTCCAAACTTTATGGGATGCAGCAAAGAAGTACTCAGAGGAAAATTCATGCCCCTGAGTGCATATATTAACAAATTAGGGAGGGCAGAGATCAATAAATTGGAAATGCAAATCAAAAAACTCAAAAACGAACAAATTAAAAACCCTCAGAAGAAAACCAAACTAGAGATCCTAAAAACTAAGGGAGTAATTAATAAAATTGAATGTGATAAAACTATTAAACTAATAAATAAGACTAGAAGCTGGTACTTTGAGAAAACAAACAAAATATACAAAGTACTGGTCTATCTAATTAAAAAAAGGAAAGAAGAAAAGCAAATTAACAGCATCATAGATGAAAAAGGGGAGCTCACCTCCAATGAAGAGGAAATTAAGGCAATCATTAAAAACTACTTTGCCCAATTATATGGCAATAAATATACCAATCTAGGTGATATGGATAAATATTTACAAAAATATAAATTACCTAGACTAACAGAAGAAGAAATAGAATTCTTAAATAATCTCATATCAGAAAAAGAAATCCAACAGGCCATCAAAGAACTCCCTAAGAAAAAAATCCCCAGGGCCTGATGGATTCACAAGTGAATTCTATCAAACATTCAAAGAACAGCTAATCCCAATACTATACAAACTATTTGACATAATAAGTAAAGAGAGATTTCTACCAAATTCCTTTTATGACACAAACATGGTATTGATTCCAAAGCCAGGCAGGTCAAAAAAGGAGAAAGAAAACTATCGACCAATCTCCCTAATGAATATAGATGCAAAAATCTTAAATAGGATACTAGCAAAAAGACTCCAGCAAGTGATCAGGAGGGTCATTTACTTTGACCAAGTAGGATTTATACCAGGAATGCAAGGGCTGGTTCAATATTAGGAAAACCATCCACATAATTGACCATATCCACAAGCAAACGAACAAAAATCACATGATTATCTCAATAGATGCAGAAAAAGCCTTTGATAAAATACAGCATTCATTCCTATTAAAAACACTAGAAAACATAGAAATAGAAAGTCGTTCCTAAAAATAATAAACAATATATATCTAAAACCATCAGCTAACATCATCTGCAATGGGGATAAATTAGATATATTCCCAATAAGATCAGGAGTGAAACAAGGATGCCCATTATCACCTCTATTATTTAACATTTTACTAGAAACACTAGCAGTAGCAATTAGAGAAGAAAAAGAAATTGAAGGCATTAAAGTAGGCAAGGAGGAGACCAACTTATCACTCTTTGTGGATGATATGATGGTACACTTAAAGAATCCTAGAGAATCAACCAAAATGCTAGTCGAAATAATCAACAACTTTAACAAAGTTGCAGGATACAAAATAAACCTGCATAAGTCATCAACATTTCTATATATTTCCAACACAGCTCAGCAGCAAGAATTAGAAAGAGAAATCCCATTCAAAATCATCACCTTAGACAAAATAAAATACTTAGGAATCTATCTCCTGAGACAAACACAGGAAATATATGAACACGACTACAAAACACTCTCCACACAACTAAAACTAGACTTGAGCAATTGGAAAAACATTAACTGCTCATGGATAGGATGAGCCAATATAATAAAAATGACAATCCGACCCAAGCTTATTTATCTATTTAGTGCTATACCCATTGAACTTCCAAAATTTTTTTTTTACTGATTTAGAAAAAAACCATAACAAAGTTCATTTGGAAGAACAAAAGATCAAGGATATCCAGGGAAATCATGAAAAAAAAAATATAAAGAAATATAAAGGAAGGTGGCCTTGCAGTCCCAGATCTCAAACTCTATTATAAAGCAGTGGTTATCACAACAATTTGGTGCTGGCTAAGAGACAGAAAGGAGGATCAATGGAATAGACTTGGGGTAAGTGACCTCAGTAAGACAGTATATGACAAACCCAAAGATTCTGGCTTCTGGAACAAAAACCCACTATTTGACAAAAACTGCTGGGAAAACTGGAAGACAGTGTGGGAGAGATTAGGTTTGGATCAACACCTTACACCCTACACCAAGATAAACTCAGAATGGGTAAATGACTTGAACATAAAGAAGGAAACTATAAGTAAATTAGGTGAACACAGAATAGTATACATGTCAGATCTGTGGGAAGGGAAAGACTTTAAAACCAAGCAAGACATAGAAAGAGTCACAAAATGTAAAATAAACAATTTTGATTACATCAAATTAAAAAGTTTTTGTACAAACAAAACCAATGTAACCAAAATGAGAAGGGAAGCAACAAATTGGGGAAAAAAATCTTCATAACAAAAACCTCAGCCAAAGGTCTAATTACTCAAATTTATAAAGAGCTAAATCAATTGTATCAAAAATCCAGCCATTCTCCAATTGATAAATGAGCAAGGGATATGAACAGGCAGTTCTCAGCCAAAGAAATCAAAATTATTAATAAATACAAGCAAAATTGTTCTAAATCTCTTATAATCAGAGAGATTCAAATCAAAACAACTCTGAGGTACCATCTCACACCTAGCAGATTGGCTAACATGACAGCAAAGGAAAGTAATGAATGCTGGAGGAGATGTGGCAAAGTTGGGACATTAATTCATTGCTGGTGGAGTTGTGAATTGATCCAGCCATTCTGGAGGGCAATTTGGAAATATGCCCAAAGGGCGATAAAAAACTGTCTGCCCTTTGATCCAGCCATAGCACTGCTGGGTTTGTACTCCAAAGAGATAATAAGGAAAAAGACTTGCACAAGAATATTCATAGCAGCACTCTTTGTGGTGGCCAAAAATTAGAAAATGAGTGGATGCCTTTCAATTGGGGAATGGCTAAATAAATTGTGGTATATGTTGGTGATGGAATACTACTGTGCTAAAAGGAATAATAAAGTGGAGAAATTCCATGGAGACTGGAACAACCTCCAGGAAGTGATGCAGAGAGAAAGGAGCAGAACCAGGAAAACATTGTACACAGAGACTGAAACACTGTGGTACAATCGAGTGTAATGGACTTCTCCATTAATGTCAATACAATGTCCTTGAACATTCTGCAGGGATCTAGAAGAAAAAACACTAGCCACAAGCAGAGGACAAACTATGGGAGTAAAAACACCGAGGAAAAGCAACTGCCTGACTACAGAGGTTGAGGGGACATGACTGAGGAGAGACTCTAAATGAAGTCCCTAATGCAAATACCAACAACATGAAAATGGGTTCGAATCAAGGACACATGTGATACCCAGTGGAATCGTGCATCGTGGGAGGGGTGGAGGAAAAGAAAATTATCTTTGTTTCCAATGAATAATGTGTGAAAATGACCAAATAAAATAATGTTTAAAATGTAAAAAAACAAAAACAAAAAACAAAAAAAAACAACTGTTTACTGGTATCTTTTGGCTTTTACATCACCTTCATTTCTTACTCCCCAAGAGCTATCCTTCATAATAAAAAAAATTTTTTAAGGGGAAAAAACAAATCCATAAAGATTTCTCTGGAGGTAGTTGGCATTTTTCTTCATAAATTTATAGCATTTTTCTATATAAATCTTTTGGAAATTCTTTTGGGTCTTTGTATTGCTGAGAATAGCTCAGAGATTCACAGTTGATTATATAATGTTGGTTTTAATGTGTACAGTGTTCTCCTGGTTCTGCACATTTCACTTTGTATGAGTTTATATAAATCTTTCCAGATTTTTTTTTGAAAGCATCCTGCTCATTATTTCTTAGAGCACAGTAGTACCCATCACAAATTGTTCAGCTATTCCTCATTTGATGGGCATTCCCTGGATTTCCAGTTCTTTGACAACACAAAAAGAAATACTATATATATCTTTGTACAAATAGATCTTTTTTTCTTTATTAAATAGCCTTTTGGTTGTAGTTCCAAATTTTTCTACAGAATGGTTGGATTAATTCACAACTCCACTAATGGTGCATTGTGGGATATATGCAGTGTTCTAGGTGAACTAGCACCTCTGGTGTAAGGGCTTATCAAGTCCTTTTCCGGACTGCTCAACCTTGGTGTCCACTTATCACTGAGTTATTATCTGTGGCTCCAAGAAAGCTGTAGCATATGTATTAGCCATACTCCAGCAAAACTGTTTTGGCAGATGTGTTAAACCAAGTTGAGGGTAATGAAAAGGCCCCAAACTTATCAGTGACTTAGGGGACTGTCTACCCCAATCATGTGAAGACCCTTCCTGGTGGAATGGCTAGATAGGAATAATTTATTCTAGTGACCTCAGAAGTTGCTAAAGCAGGTGCTATGGAGCACGTAGAGCTTGGCTAGACATCAAATGGCAAACTCATCCTTTGTTCATCTTGGGCCATCATCAGTCATTCTGACTTTTTTCTTGCCATATGACTTAGATGACACTGAGAGAGAGATTGAGGCTGATGACTTTGTGCAACTTTGCTACACTTAAATCTAGTTAACACAATTGGTCTTCAAAAATGAAGAATGAACAAGGGACCCAGTTTCCCCATATCCTCTTCAACATTTTTTCTTTTCTTTTTTTGTCATATTAGCCCATCTGATAGATTTGAGGTAGTAACTCAGAGTTGTTTTAATTTACATTTCTCTAATCAATAGTGGTTTAGACCATTTTTATATGACTATAGATAACTTTGATTTCTTCATCTGAAAACTGACTATTCATATCCATTGACCATTTATCCATTGGGAAATGACTCATTCTTATAAATTTGACTCAGTTCTCTATATTTGAGAAATGAGGCCTTTTTTAGGGAGACTTAAATTTTTTACCCCAGTTTTTTCTTTTTGTTTTCCTTCTAATCTTGGCCGCATTGGTTTTGTTTGTGTTAAATCTTTTTAGTTTAATGTAATCAAAATGATCCATTTTATATCCTATAATGCTTTCTATCTCTTGCTTGGTCATAAATTGTTCCCTTTTTCATAGATCTGACAGGTAAACTATTTCACATTTCCCTAATTTGATTTTGGTACCAGGTCCTTTGTGTTTAAATCATGTATCCATTGTAAACCTTAAAATTTCTTAGACTTATGAATGTTGGAAATTTCACCATTGGGAAATTTCATACTTGGAAAAAAATTCCTACTGATAGTAAGAACTCTATTGGAATGTGAAACCCCTTGGCATGGGAGGATCCTTCTCCTCCCTACTTAAGACTACTTTAGGACAGAAACCTTTTGCTAAACAATGGAAAGGGCTTTGACCTATGCTTAAGCATAAAACAGGAAGTTCTTTGAATCATGATTAATTTTAGAATTGATACAATAGAGATACTTGGAATGACAGAACCAGGTCTTGGAAAATACAATCTCCACTCAATTTAGGAAGGGCTGCAGCAAAGATCAAGATTTAATTATTTGAGACTATGACCTTCAACAGACATGTGCAAAGCCACAGACCTCTGGGCGGTCCTGGGTTAAGCTAGAGCCACCATTGGCACAGGGGAGACATTGACAGTGATTGGTAGATGTGAGAACTGAGGGGAGGGGACTTGGATGGTTTCCTTAAAGATAGTGGGGTCTGAGGACGGAGGAGGAGAGTTTTTTGCTCTGAGAGGTTTTTGCTCTGAAGGAGGTTTTGCTCTGAGCGAGGTGGCTCTGAAGGAGGACTGAGGAGGTTGCTCTGTGGGAGGACCAGGAGAGAAGGCTGGCTCTGAAGGAGGAGAATTCTCTGGAAACATTTCTTGAAAGGAGGCTCTCTTGAAGGTGGAGCCTGAGATTGGCATGAGAAGCCTTACCTAGAGAGATCTTGGGTGAGTGATAAAACCAACTGACTGATTCATTCATTCTTATTCCTTTCTTACTTTCTCTCTTTTTCTATTGATTAATCAGTTTATTATAAATTAAATTTCTCTATAAAACCCAGTTGGCTTGGGCATATTCATAAATTGGGAATATATTCCCTGGCGACCATCTTATATTTATATAAAACCAAGACACAGTAGAAAACATATTTCAGCGGTCATAATTGACATATATATTTCCCTTGCTCCCAAACATTTTAATTATCACACCATTTTGACCAGATCTCAGTTTTTTTCCTATTGTAAACAGTGATAGTATAAATATTTTGTTAGATATAATTTCTTTCTTTTTAGAATTAGCCTTATTGAGTGTTTACACTTAACAATGGGATCTGTTGGTCAAAGTATACAGACATTGAATCACTTTCTTAGCACAATTACAAATTGCTTTTGAGAACTGCTAGACCAGTTTTCTTACAAGAGTATATTAAGGTTGCTGCCTTTCTATAATACCCCACCCCTACCATAGAGTTCCCATATTTTGTGTCATATTTATCAGTTTGTAAGGTGGATCTTGAAGATCTTTTGATTTGAATTTCATTTATTGGTGATTAGGAGTAAACTTTCATCTGATCATTATTAGTTTGTATTTTTTCTTTGGACAGCTGTTTATTTATTGTTTTTGACCATTTAACTAGTAAAGAATGGCTTCTTGGATATACATTTGTATTAGAAACTGATTCTTGAGGAAGAGAGTGATATAATCTAACCTATGCTTTAGATAGTTTTTTTTTAAACCATTACTTTCTATCTTAGTAACAACTCTAAGACAGAAAGGCAAGGGCTAGGCAAACAGGGTTACATAAGTTGCCCAATGTCATAGGGCTAGGAAGTGCCCAATGCCAGATTTGAACCTAGGACCTGGCACTCTATCCACTGTGCTACCCCAACCTCAGGAAGGTTCTTTTTGATAGTGGTGTAAAGGAAGGATTGGACTTGCAGGAAGTAGGGAAACTTCTTTTTGTTCTGTTGTTTCAGTCATATCTATTGCTCATGACCCCTTTTGGAGACTTCTTAGACAATTGTAGTAGTCTAGGTCAAGGATGGATACAGACTCTGGGCTGAATCCTTTTTGCTAGGACTGCCAGCTAAGAATAGTTTTTGCATCATTTAATAAAGTTTTATTGTATTTAAATTCATAAAAACCATTCTTAGCTACCAAAAGGGAACCAGAAGATGTGGCTCTCTGTTGCAGCTTATCATTCCCTGTTCTAGGTGATGAAGGCCTGCACTCAGTTGGTGGCTGTCTGTATGAATAGGAACATATTTGTGGAAGAAATATGGAATTAGATCTGAAAGACTTATACACTGGTTAGGTGTAGAAGTGAAGCAAAAGAGAAGAACTTAAGACTTTTTTTAGGATGAAACATAAATGAGTAGCAAGGTAATAATAATAATTTGCATTTATACAGCAAGTTAAGCTTGAAAAGTATATATTACAAATGATTTTGTTTTATCTTCAATAATCCTAGTAAGGAGATGGTGTTATATATATCCATCTAATTTATTTATTTATTAACCCTTACCTTCCATCTTAGAATCAATGCTGGGTATTGGTTCTAAGGCAGAATAGTGGTAAGGGCTAGGCAATGGGGGTTAAGTGACTTGCCCAGGGTCACATAGCTAGGAAATATCTGAGGTCAGATTTGAACCCAGGACCCCCCACCTCTGGGCCTTTCTCTCAATCCACTGAAGCACCTAGTTGTCCCCTATTTACCCATTTTAGAGATGTAGACACCAAAGGCAATAGAAGTTAAGTGACTTGCCTGGGATTCCATAGTTGAAGGATGGGGTAAAGGAATATTTATTTGGCATCTTCCATGTTCCAGACACTATGGTTAAATGCCTTTTTTTAAGCAAATAATTCTTTTCATCCTCATAATAAATCTGCAGGGTAGGGGCTATTGTTATATTCATTTTACAGTTAAATAAATTGAGATAAACAAGGTGACAGTTAATAAATGTATGAAGGCAAATTTGAACTTGTCTTCCTGATTCCAGATCCAAAGCCCTATCTACTGTGCCAACAGCTACCCATAATATAACACAGCTAGTAAGATATCATCATATCAGCTAGAATATTGGGGACTTTGGGGTCCAGCACCTTCTGGATTGAGTGACCAGGTGACTGAGCTGACTTATTCCAACATTCGCTCATTAGCCATTACAGGCTATGGAATAGCTCTGGATCAGTGGGCAAAGGGAAAAGGTTATAGGATTATAGAACTGAGTGTCAGAAGGAACCTGGGAAGTCTTATGCATCATTTAAAAATAGGATATGCATGCTTTTTATTAATAAATTTTAATTTTTTCCAGATTACATGTCTATATAATTTTTAATAATTGTTTTCTAACATTTTGAGATCCATTTCTCTCCTCCTTCCCATCCCTACCATACAATACATATTTCCACATTTGTCATATTGTTGCTTATACTAGAAAAAATTCATGGAGGAAATAAATTAAAGAATGATATGCTTCAAAAAAATAAGATATCATGTCATAGCTAGTAAGTGTCTGGGACTGGATTTGAACTCAGGTCTATCATTATTCACTCTATCTACTGGGCTACCTCATTGCCTCTTAGAATGGATAGTTGTGTCCTCCATAAAGCTTGGGAAGGAAGACTTGTGTTGCTTCTGAAGACAGCATAGACTACTTCTGTTATCTCCTGGGGGACTTTTATTTTCTACTCTTACTGTCCTGTTTGAAATGAGAGATGCAATTTAAGGGCTCTCACTGGGCTCCATCTTCTTGGTTTCTTCCAGCTCTAATATTGACACTGGCTGGCCCAGAGTTCTGGTACAGAAAGAATGGTGGACACAACTTTTAGCCACTGTTTTTGTGCTTGTGTTGTACTTAGTGCCTTCAAAATGTTCCTGATTTCTGGAGAAAAAAAGAGAGGGGAGTTTCTTTTATGAACCAATAACTTGCATGTTGGCCTAAATTCATTAATCGTCTTTCCGGTTGGTGAGTGTTTCACACAAGTTTTGAGGAGGGGCAAATCTGGACCTTACACATTGAATTGTATAACTTGATTTGCCTAGACGGAGGAGATAGGGAAGTCTTTTAACTCCAGCGAATCACCTGCCTTCTCTGGGTACTAGTTTTCCCTTGTAAGTCAAAGGGGTAGGAGTAAATGGTAAGTGAGGTACTTTCCAACTCTGAATCTGACATCCTGCATTCAACACTTTTGACAGCAGTAACATAATCTGAATCAGGAGCTAGAGTGGTGGCTAATTCGGGGTGTCAGTGTTCAGTCTTGCTTTCTTGGGCTGGGATGGAAAAGGAAGAAGATGATTATGAGGTGTTGCCCAAGTGATAAGTCAACAGGATAAGCTCTAGTTGTTAGGGCATGCTGTAAATAGCACTAAATACTAGAAAAGATCTGATAAACCATATTGCTCAATCTCCTACAGTTTCATTCAGGAAATTTTCAATAAGTAGCTCAAATTTACCTAATATTTGCCTTTCAGGGTTGTTATGAAGTCCATAAAAAAAACAACAACAAACCTTACCATGTGTCTCAGAATTACTACTAAGTATCATTTCTAAGATAGAAGAATATCAAGGGCTAAACAGTTGGGATTAGGTGACTTGCCGATGGTCACATAGCCAGGAAGTGTCTAAGATCAGATTTGTAGTTTTCTCAACTGCAAACCTGGTTCTCTATCCACTGTACTATCGAGTAGCCCCTTGTTGTGAGGGGCAAATGAGATAAATATTATTGTAATATTAGAGTTAGGGACTAGATTTTATTGATATTGAGAGTTCTGGGGTGAAGAAACTCCCTTCACCAATGCAAATTGATCCTTTTTCTGCAATTTAAGGTCTTAGCGAGTTGCCTAGAACCCTGAGAGGTTAAGTAACTTGCCCAGGATCACATAGCCACAATATATCAAAGGTAAGACTTGAACCCAGGTTTTCCTACTTTTGATGCTTGTTTGCTAGCCCCTAAACCATGCCTCTTCTCTTGCATTATTATATCCATTTTGATATTGAAGAAATAGGGGCTTAGAAAAGTTTAAACAACATGCCTGGGTTCCTACAGAGAGCATATAGTGACAGAACCAAGTAGTGATTCCAAATTGAGTGTTCTTCCATTATTCCACCTAGTGGTCTGTGCTGTCCTTTCAGCCTGACCATTTGCTTGAAGGTGAGGAAACTGGTGACAGCTTAGATAGGACTCCTGTCTACAAATAATTCAGACCCCTTAATGTGTCCTATTTAAAGTGGCAAAATGGACTCATTGCCATAAACTCTCAAGCATAGCTCATAGATAATTTGTACAGAGCTGAGCTCACTGCAGCAGAAGCTTGAAGGTGGAACTAGGGGATTTGAAGCAGACATACTTAAGAATTCTGAGCTTGTGGAACCCTTCAAAGAAAAGGCTTCTTGGTTACTTCCCGTGGAAAGCAAATACCTTCTGGAAAGTTACACTGAGCAGTTTGAAATGTATGATCCTTCTTTTTCTTTTTCTTTTTTTTTAATCCTTACCTTCCATTTTAGAATTAATATTGCATACTGGTTCCAAGGCAGAAGAGTGGTAAGGGCTAGGCAATGAGGGTTGCCTAGGGTCAAACAGCTATGAAATGTCTGAGGCAATATTTGAACCCAGAACCTCTCCTCTCCAGGCCCTGTTCTTAATCCACTGAGCCACCTAGCTCCCCCCTAGCTTTGTGGGTAAACCCTCCCAGCTTTGTGGGTAAACATGTGGTAATAATAACTGAATCCAAAGAATGATTGCATGTACTCTATGGGGTCCTCATTAAGGATCTAAGCTTAGCTTTTATTTTTTAACCTTTACTTTTTGTCTTAGTAACAACTCTAAGACAGAAGGGCAAGGGCTAGGCAAATAGGGTTAAGTGACTTACCCGGGGTCATACTGCCCGGAAGTATATGAAGCCAAATTTGAACCCAATTCCAGGTGTGACATTCTATTCATTGTGCTACTTAGCTGACCCTAAGCTTAGTTCTGGAAAGAAAGTCCACAAGTCCTTTGTGATTTAGAAAAAGAACAAACATTGACGATATGGAGGTAGTTATGGAACTTTTCCTTCCATGGAACCAGTTGGGAATTTGATCATTTTTGCCTAGTTTCATTCTACAGACAACACTCTCCTTTCATTGGTAAGCAATTATTTCTTCAGTGCCATCTGCCATTTCATGGCTAAGTCACCCAGTAAGGTGAAGCATCTGTGATAAGGAGAAGTACTTTATGTTCATTGTAATGTACATAATAAAATGCGTGCATACATATTTTAGCACAGACTCAAAATTTAGGAGCTACTCAGCATTCAAAGTGGCCTCGTGCTAGAGAGTTCAGTCCCATGGAAGAGACCAGTAGATCAAGCAACGATTCTGTAACTGTTTTCTTTTACAGAGTAAAAATATAGAAATTGAATTGCCCCAGGAAGGATTAAAGTACTTGCTTCCTTTTTAGAGAAGGCGCAAGACAAATGTCACATCATATATTTTCTCTTAGGTAAGGTGGAGTCTAGCCCATTGGAATAGTGTAAAGCTGACAATAGATGCTCCAATTTACATTTCTGGAACTTAAGAGGTTTTGATTTTTTTAAATTTATTGGACAGTTTTGATCATCATTAACATATAGCACATACCTATGGATCATGCGAAATAATAGAAACTATTATGATAGTTTCATGATAATATACTTAAAATCTTTATCTTCTGTCTTAGATAGAAGAAGGGCAAGGGCTAGGCAATTGGGGTTAGGTGACTTGCCAAGGGTCATATAGCTAGGGAGTGTCTGAGTCTGATTGAACTTCCTCCTGACTCCACTACCTAGCTACCACTATAATGCATTTTAAAATAAAATAGAGGCAATGTGGAAGAGCATTGGAATCAAAGGACCAGGATTCAAATTTCTCCTCAGCTACTTACTATCACTATGATCTTGAGTATGTTTCTAGACCCCATTTTCCTTATGGGTAAAAGGGATCAATGACAAGAAGCCTTTATTAAGTGCCTACTATTGACACAGAGGCTAAACTCAGGCCCTGACTTCAAGGAGCTAACAATCTAAAAGGAGAGGGTCATTAAAGATGATTTCTAAGATTTATTTAACTTCTAATAGAATCTGCAAATAGCATTTATATATATCTCTGCAGCTCAAACAATAGTATAACTTGATCTATAGATTCTGTGGAATATAAATTTGTTGTTGGCCTTTCAAGAATTTCCCATCTCTCTTTTATGGACAGAATTTATACTGAAAATTGCCCTAAAAGGAAAATCCATGATATGTAATGATTCAGTTTCACTACCCAAAATCTTTTCTTGGTCCACTAAAAGTCCAATTTTATTTAATTAGACTAAAATCACAAGAATTCATCATAAATTTCACAGAGGTGATTTCAGCACTTTATAGGAGGGATTTTTTAAGTGGTTGTTTCTGCAATGTAAGCAGTATTAGCATTCCAAAGAAATTAGACAGATAAAAAAACCCAATATATATCAAAATGTTCAAAATAGCAACCCTTTTTTCATGGTGTTACAGAATTAGAAACAGAGTAGATGTCTGATTTCTAGAGAATGGCCAAAAACCACTATGGTATATGCAAGCATGTGTTGGTAAATATTTGGCAACACAATTTTAAGTTTATTCTGCATTTTTAACATTTTCTCCATCACTTTAATTTTAAATAATCAAGAGAATAACAAATTAAATCTTGATGTGTGACATTTGCTTATTTCCAAGGTATAAATAGTTGTACTGAAAGTCTATTAATTGTTTCTTAAAGATCTGATATAGAGAGCAGAGCCAAGATGGTGGAGAAGGTTAGTAATCTCTACCAAATGACTCTCCAAAAAACTTTGAAATAATGCCTCAAAAAAAAAAAAAAAAAAACCAGAGTAGCATAACCCACAAAAAGATAGAGTGAAATAATTTTTCAGCTCAAAACAACTTAGAAGACTGGCACAAAATATCTAGTGCACCAGAGTGGAAATGGAACACAAAGCAGCACACCAGGGTAGACCCAACCTAGGCAACAGATCCTGGGGGCAGCTGAATCAGCAACAAAGTTTTCCAGGGCTCTTGGCCATACATGGTAAGAGGAGTCAGACAGCTGCTCGGATGGAGATTACATGGGTCCCTTTGCTGGCTCTGGGTGAAAGACTCTTGTTACATTTCCCATATGCAGAACCAGGCCATGTTCTGAGAGTGAGGAGGAGCTCATCAGTACTTGCAGCCATAGGGGAGCCAAAACTCTGGTCATAGTTCTAAGACAGAAAAGAGTGCTTATGATTACTCAAAGACTAAAGCACAAGCCAGGAGAGTATTAAACACCCTCTTCTTATATCATACCATCTTGGAAGACCTGAAAAATCCTCAGAGCTAGCTCTGAAGTAGTTGCACAAAGAATTTGAAGTTTGGAACAGTGCTCCCTTCATGATATTTATGAAGTTCAATGTTAACAGGTTTTTTTAATTAAAAGGAAAGAAAAGGGCTAGAACATGAGCAAACAACCAAAAAAAGACATTCCACATAGGAAATTATTTTGATGACAGGGAAGATCAAAACACAAACTCAGAAGAAAACAGAGTCAATATTGCTGCATCCAAAGCCTCCAAGAAAATTATGAATTGTTCCCAAGCCCCCAAAGAATAAATTAAGGAGCTCAAAAAGGATTTTAAAAATCAAATAAGAGAGGTAAAAGAAAAATTGGGAAAATAAATGAGGGCAATATAGGAAAATCATGAAGAAAGGGTCAACAGGTTGGTAGAGGAGGCACAAAAAAAAATACCAATGAAATTAATATCACAAAAAACTGGAATAGACCAGTTGGTAAAAGAGACACAAAAATACAATGAAGAAAAGAATTTTTTAAAAGGCAGAATTGACCATATGGAAAAAGATATACAAAAATGCACTGAAAAGAAGAACTTCTTAAAAGGTAGAATTGGTCTTATGGGGTACAAAGGTACAAAAATTCACTGAGGAAAAGAACTCTTTATTTTTTTCTAATTTTTAAATTTTATTTAGTCAATTTAGAACATTGTTCCTTGGTTACAAGAATCATATTCTTCCCCCTGCCCCCTTCCTGTAGCTGATGTGCAATTCCACTGGGTATTACATATATCTTTGATCAGAACCTATTTCCATGCTGTTGATGTTTGCACTAGGATGTTCATTTAGAGTCTACATCCCCAATCATATCCCCCTTGACCCATATAATCAAGTAGTTGTTTTTCTTTGGTGTTTCTACTTCCACAGTTTTTCCTCTGAATGTGGATGGTGTTCTTTCTCACAGATCCCTCCAGGTTGTTCAGGATCACTGCATTGCCACTAATGGAGAAATCCATTACATTTGATTGTACCACAGTGTATTAGTCTCTGAGTATGATGTTCTCCTGGTTCTGCTCCTCTCACTCTGCATCAATTCCTGGAGTCAGTCCAGTTCACATGGAATTCCTCCAGTTTATTATTCCTTTGAGCACAATAGTATTTTATCACCAACAGATACCACAATTTGATCAGCCATTCCCCAATTGAAGGGCAGCCCCTCATTTTCCAATTTTTTTGCCACCACAAAGAGCACAGCTATGAATATTCTTGTACATGTCTGAAAAGAACTCTTTTAAAAAATAGAATTGGCGAAATAGAGATTAAAAAGATCACTAAAGAAAATCATGCATTAAAATTCGGAATTGGGAAGTGGAAGCTAATGGATTCCATTAGACAACAAGAAACAATCAAAGTCAAAAGAATGAAAAAAAATAGAAGAAAATGTGAACTCACTTTTTGGAAAAACAACCTGACCTGGATAATTATCCAGGAGAGGCAATATAAGAATTATTGCACTACCTGAAAACCATGATTAAAAAAAAAAAGAGTCTACACACCATTTAAAAATAAATTATCAAGGAAAATTGCTCTGATATTCTAGAACCAAAGGGTAAATAGAAATTGAAAGAGTCCATAAATCACCTCCTGAAAGAGATCCCCAAAAGATAACTCTTAGGAATAGTAAAGCCAAATTTCAGAATTCCTAGGTCAAGGAGAAAACTATTTCAAGCATTCAAAAAGAAAAATTTAACAATGTTGGAGCCACAGTATAAATAAGATTTAGCAGCTTCTCCATTAAAGCACTGGAGGGCCTAGAATATTCCAGAGGGCAAAGGAGCTAGCATTTGAAACAAGAATCACTAACTAAGCAAAACTGAGCATAATCCTTCAAGGAAAAATATGGGTATTCCATGAAATAGAGGGATTTCACACAGTTCTGATGAAAAGATCAGAGGTGAATAGGAAAATCTGACTCTCAAATACATGACTCAAGCATAAAATGGTGAACAAAAATGAGAAATTGAAAGACATTCAAAAAAGTTAAACTGTGTACATTCCTACATGGGCAAATGATTCTTGCAACTCCTAAGGAATTTTCTCATTATTAGGGCAGTTAGAAGATGTATACATAGAATGAGGACAAGAGTATGAGTTGAATATAATATGCTGATATAAAGAAAATTAAGGCATAATAAAGAGGAATTAATTGGGAGGAGGGGAAAGGGAAAAATAAAATGGGGTAAATTATCTCACATAAAAGAGGCCTGAAAGCTTTTATAGTGGAGGGGAAGATGGAGTAGGTGGGGAGGGAAACACATGAATTTTACTCTCATCTAAACCGGCTCAATGAAAGAAGAACATATATAATCAATTGGGCATAGAAATCCATCTTATCTTATAGGACAGCAGAAAGGGAAAAAGATGAGAGAAAGGGGTGGGGCTTATTGAAAAGACGGCAAATTGAAGGATATTGTGATCAGTAACCAAATAGGGGAAAATAGGATGGAAAGTAATATACAGTAATCATAAGGTGAAACATTTTTTACAAGTCTCTAATAAAAGTCTTAGTTTTTCTTTTTTTAAAATCAAAGATATTTTATTTCCCAATTACATGTAATAACAGTTTTCAACATAGGTTTTCCAAAATTATAAGATCTAAATTGTCTCCCTCCCTCTTCCCTTTAACCCTCCTCCCTGTTGGAGATGGTAAGCAATTTGATCTGTATTACATATGTATTATTATGAAAAATATATTTCCATACTGGTCTTTGTGAGAATACTCATACAAAATCAAAACCCCAAAATAAAAGTGTAAACTAATGTAAAAGATAGTATGCTTTGAATTGCATCTGACTCCAACAGTTCTTTGTTTGGAGGTGGCTAGCATTCTTTGTTATAAGTCCTTCAGAATTGTCCTGGATCATTGTATTGCTAAGAGTAGCTAAGTCTTTCTCAGTTAATCATCATACAATATTGCTGTTACTGAGCCTCATCTCTTAAAGACATAGAGAAATGGATTGAATGTATGAGAATATGTCATTTCCTAACTGATAAATGGTCAAAGAATATGAACAGAGTTCTTAGACAAAGTAATCAAAGCTCTCTATAGTCATGCAAAGAAATACTCTAAATCTCTATTATTTAAAGAAATGCAAATTAAAATAACCCTCAGGTACCATCCCATACCTATCAGATTGATTATAATGATAGCAAAGGAAAATGGCAAAACTTGGAGAGTATGTGAGAAAATTGAGACACTAATGCACTGTGGGAGAGTCATGAAGTGATTCAACCATTCTGGAGAACAATTTGGAACCAATTGCCCAAAGGGCTATAAAACAGTACCTACCACTATTAGGTTTGTATTCCAAAGAGATAAAAAACAAAAAGGGAGAGGACCTATTTGTTAAAAAAAAAAAACATTTAAAGCAGCTTTTTTTGTGTTTGTTGGGGTAAAAAAATTGGAAAGTGAGGGAATACCCATCAATTAGAAAATAGATGAATAAGTTATATTGTTATAATGAAATACTATTTTGCTGTAAGAAATGATGAGCAGGAGGAGCTCAGAAAAAGACAAATTGAAGAATAGTGAAGTAAACAGAACCAGAAGAACAGTGTACACAGTGATGGGAATACTATACAATGAACAACTCTGAATAACTTAGCTATTCTCAGCAATACAATGATCTAAAACAATCCCAAAGGATTCTTGATAAAAAATGCCATCTGCTTCCAGAGAAGGAATTGATGGAGTCTGAATTTAGATGAAAGGAAACTCTTTCACTTTCTTTTTTATTTCTTTTTTTGTTCAAGTTTCCTTCTACAACAGGATTCAAATGGAAAAATGTTTTACATGATAGCACATGTAAAATCTATAAGAAACTTCTTACCATCTTGGGGGTATGGGAAAGGGAAGAAGAGAATTTGAGACTCAAAATTCTTTTGAAATTTAGAAATCATTGAAATTCTTTTTACATTTAATTGGGGGAAATTTTTAAAAACGTTTATTGAAAAATAAATCAATAAAAAAGCCAAAAAAATCTGATATATAATGTCTTTAGCATCTCCCTCGAAATGAAAGTAATGATATTGTATAGTACAAATTGATAAATATGAAGGATTCAGAGAAGCATGGGAAGATTTTCATGAACTGATGCAGAAAAAAATAATCAGAACCAAGAAAATCTATAGAATGATGACAACAAAGTAAATAAAAACAAAAATAAAAATAAAAAAATAACAAAAGGATCAATGAAATTCTTAGAGAAGATAACAAAACATATTTACTCCTTCCTAGCAGAGAGATGGGGATCTACCAGGACAGAAAAGTGTCTTCGTGTTTGGCCTGGCTCATGGTTTAGATTTTTTTTTCAGTTGCTTCCAAATATTTTATCATGAACTTGACAAATAGTAACAAACACAGACATTTCCAAATACAAAAAAGAGCAGAAGATATGCCTTTGTGTTTTATTTTTTTAAGTATACCTTAATTTAAAAACTTTAAATGTATTTGTTTGTTACATTAAAGTTCTCAGGTATCTCCCTCCCTCTCTTCCCTTACCATACTAAAAAGAGCATCATTTGACAAAAAAAAAATATGTATACATACATATATATATACACATATATATATATACACACATATATATACATAAAACTATGTCTTGCTTGTGTGGAAGAGAGAAATACTGAAGGAAATATGACTGGATTTGCAGTGTTGTCTCATGCAAGAAGGAGATAGAACTCTGGCTGCCAATGGGGGATGGGAATGGAATCTCCAGCTAAGAAAAGGAGGTGAGCAGTTGGAGATTCAGCTTTTCCCTTTGGAACTACAAAGGACAGGAGGAATTCTCACTGAGCTTATTTAGCTACAAATCTCTCATTGAATAGAAAAGATGCAGACTAACCATCTCTCTTATAGTGATTGGATAGCAACTTTTTGCCCTTTGGGTTAGGCAATAGCCTATCCATCAGAAGATTTCCTTCAAAAGCTATAACTCTATGCCAAGAAATACATCATCTTGAACATACAAAGATAACAAGATCATCTGGGACTTAGTCCCTAGACTTGAGCTCCAAACCCCTGAAGAAACTCTAGGTGGAAAATAGTCTGGGACCTCCTGTTCCCTCTTTCCTAGCCTATTATACCAAATCCTTTATCTAATAAATATTTTAACTAACTGAGACACCAGATCTTCTTCAATGTACTAAGGGTATCATAGATACAATCAGCTAAAGAATAAAATAGTAACAGATTTGAAGGGGATTTTTCTCTTACCCTTCAGCTCTGGTCATATTCAACTCCATTTTCTCTAGGACAGCTCTGCCTGGGAGGGAAGTGGTGTTCCTCTTTATCTGTTCCCTCAATCTCAGTTACCTGTCAAACTTTGGTTCCTGATCCCCTGCTAGGACACATGTTCCTTCTTATCAGTTCTTTTTCTAGAGGTGGACAAATACAAGGTATTCTTCAAATAATATTTCTGTTGCTGAATATAATGTTCTCTTAGTTCTGATTTTGTTTTATTCTTCATAATTTCATGTAGGCCTTTCAATATCTTTTTCTTAAAAAATTCTTACTTTTTATTTTAGAATCAATATTGATTCCAAGGCAGAAGAGTAGTAAGGGCTAGGCAAATGGGTTAAATAACTTGCCCATGACCACAGAGCTAGGCAGTGTCTAAAGCCATATTTGAACCCAGGACCTCCTATCTCTAGGATTGGCTCTCAATCCACTGGGTCACCTAGCTTCCTCCCTTTTCATGTTTGTTGGTTTTTAAAAAAAATAAATTTCTTATAATTTTTAACATGTTATTCCATCACAATTCTGTGTCAATATAGCATAGGACCTCAGGTTTCCCTTGGACACCCCAAACATAGAGGTTATTCAGGTCAAACAGAAAGCAGGAAAATTCTTTCCTATCCTTGCATTCTTGCAATGGTGAGGAAAATGCAACTCTGGATATCAGAGACACACAATAAGGAAAGACCCCTGAGAGAAATATTCCCCTTGGATTCTCCCCTAGATTTTGAGATGGACACCGATGTATATTTTCTGGTTATGTTCTGATACCATCGGGTGGCAAAATAGGACATCTACTTGTCCCCTAAACTATGCCTAGACACCCTACTGGATTAGAAGAGCATCTTCAGGATACTAAACATCACTCTAGCCCCTGTCAGGTGACAGACATCTCTACCTTCTGCCCAACCTCATTCCATTCCCTAATTCTTGGTCATGTCAAAAAGGTATATAAGAAGCCCAGAATCCATCTCCTCTAGGAGGCAGTGTCCACTCTTGTGTCTGTCTCCTGACCTTTTAACACTATTATCAAATTAATAAATTTCTCTTTTTATTTTTAAGCTAAGTTTTGGAGTCTTGCATTCTTTCATAGGGTACCTGTCCCAAACCTGGGGTTCATATAAGTAGGGCAGTTTAGGTAGCACAATGGTTAAAGTTCTGGCCTGCAATCAGGAGGACTTAAGTTAAAATTCTGCCTCAGAGACTTGCTGTGTGACCCTGGGCAAATTATTTAACCCTGTTTGCCTCAGTTTCTACATCAGTAAAATGATCTAGAGAAGGAAATGGGAAACAATTCTAATATATTTGCCAAGAAAACCCCAAATGAGGTAAAAATGACTCAGGGATGACTAATCAACTAAACAACAATAGCAGCACAATGAGATAAAAAGAAAATTATGTTCAAAATAGTTGTGAAATGTATGGAATATCTGGGAGTCGACTTATTAAGACATTCTCAGAATTCACAAGACTACAACTTATTGTGTATACATGTGTGTGTATTTCTGTATTTATATATTTCTCCCCCCACCCTGGACCCATTGCTTTATGATTTGATAACCTTCTTTTCTGGTTACCTGCATCATGTCCTAGATGCATTTTATGCAATGTTACATGACAAGACAATGCTGGAAATATAGTGCAGCTTAATTATACCTGCCATACATCTCTCCCATCCCTCTTGGGTCACTGACAATTTTGATTTTTCAGAACTTTCAAGATAGCTTAAGTTTTACACTTAAGTTCTATGACTTATTCACTTCTAAAAAAGAAAAATGCAATCATAGGACTTCTAGCCAAACCCTCCATCTTACAGTTGAAGAAACTAAGGTTCAGGAAGGTTGTGACTTGCCCATGGTCATTCAGGTG
Source organism: Monodelphis domestica (assembly GCF_027887165.1). Lineage (NCBI taxonomy): Eukaryota > Metazoa > Chordata > Mammalia > Didelphimorphia > Didelphidae > Monodelphis > Monodelphis domestica. The sequence continues at coordinate 68,262,829 of NC_077230.1, forward strand.
GTATTCACCATTCTTTTGAAGTGATATAATTTAGTTTCCTTTTTTTGGACAATTTGTAGCAAATAGATTTTTAACCTTTTTGTCAGCATCAAAACTGTAAATATGAATTATTGCAATATAAATATAGATGCTGATTATGTGAGATGGAAAGCTGAATATATGCACATGCACAGTAATTATATATATGTATTGTATATGTATATGATTGTGTATGTGGGTATAGATACACAATTATTTCCCCATGGGATTGTTGTCTGATTGACATTTCACTTTTCTGAACAGCAGCTGCTTCTCTTCTAATAATCTCACAAATTCATCAAATCCTCTGATCTTAGTTGAAGCTGGGCTGCTGAAGTAGCTCATTGTGTATGTTTGAGCCCTGAAGCATTAGAAACACAGCCTGGTATAAATCAGCACATTTCTATTCAGAGCCTTCAAGTTCAGAGCCTTAAAATTAAAATAGTTGCTTATTGTGCAAATCCCAAGAAGCAAACATGTTACTCTTCAGTATGCCCAGAAACTACTTTCAGACCAGGATCTATTCAGGTATGAGTCTGAAGGCTCTTGCCAATGCCTTACCAGGGACAGGATCCCATCTTTGTTCCCCTGCTCCCCCAAAGCACTGGATATTATATTAGAAAAACATAAAGAACCAGGAAGCCTTCAACAAGAGAGGCCTTTATTGATGCTTTTAGGAAAATCTCACCCCAAGATCACTTCTGCATACTAATTGTAGGAACTCAAGAAAAGGAAAAGATAACAGTGTGTTACTGGTCCTGGTAATGCACAAGTATATACCAAGTATCTTTGATTCCAGTTCTTAGCACAATGCCTGGCATATAATAGGTGCTCAATAAGTATTTGTTGATTGATTGATTATTGATTGATAAATACCTTTAGCCAACAAACAAGATCCCTCATCTCAAGAAGCTTATGATTAGTGGGAGGAAGATTTATTATTATACCAAGAGCCATGCTGAGTTTTTGCCCCCTTTTCCATCCCCACCCAAAAGTGTTATTTTCAAGAAAATATGTGTAACCTGTAACCTAATGACAAGAGCAGTGAAGTGAAGGCCTGGGCTGGGTTCTTATGACTGATTACTCTGCAGTCTCAAACACGTGCTGTTCACTATTGTAACATCCTTTTGGCTAGTAAACTCATGAAACACTTACTTTGTTCCAAGCATTGTGCCAAGTGCTGGGAATGAACACATAAGCAAAAAGAGAGACCATCTCAGCTCTGGAGCTTACAGGAAGATAAAAGGGTTGGAAGAAAGTATCTTCATGGGGAACATAGCAGATAAGTGCAGAGGATCAAGAGCAGTAATAGAGGAGAAGTGATGGAGGGAGCATGGATCCCCTGGGACCTTTCTTAAAATGGAGGCTTTGGAGGCATTCACTAATCAGAGACACCTTCCAGGGAGTGAAAGCTGATGGAGAAATACAGAGGTACGAGCAGGGCTTGGCAAGGAGTGAAGGAGTGAGCATGAGTAGCCTGGACACTTCCTCAAAATGCACTTAGCAAATTAGATTTAAAATAGTCCACACAATAGCTATTGCTCTGGTTTTTTTTTTGTTTGTTTGTTTGTTTGTTTGTTTGTTTGCCTACTTTTATGCTGCATTTCCCTGTTTGGTCTCTATTCAAGTCCTATTCTTATTCCTTGTGGATATAACAAGGAGTTCCTTTAAGATATGCTGGCTGAGTTAAAGCTCTGGCAGATGCTACAAAATAAGAACGGATTTGAGTCTAAGCATAGTGGTGGAACATCAACCATATCTGTTACATAAGACCAACCTAGCAAAGTTTGGAGATCCTCATTACCATAAGGCTGGTTCTAAGATGGTTTTTGGTGGTTTTACATAGCAGCAAGTGACTAGTGGAAGATTACTTCCTGATGTGATATGGATAAGTATCAGTTTTTCCACCAACCTGTTCTCTCCCAGGAGCTTAGAAGGATATCTTTTCCCATTACACTGGCCTGCTACTGGAGTGCAAGGGTCTCATTTGGCTTGCTGGGTTATCCATAGGAGCAGATGGGCATCTCATTCTTTCTGCCACTCAGGAAATTTCCTAGATCCATCTGTCTTTATTCAATGGGCAATGTACTTTTTGCCACACAAATATAGTAGACTTGTTTCCATCTAGGTAGTGCAATAGACAGAACACTGGGCTTGGAATGAGGAAGATTCAGTTTTCTGAGTTCAAATCTGGCTTTAGACACTAGCTGTGTGACCTTGGGCAAGTTACTTAAACCTGTTTGTTAAAAAAAAAAAAAGATACCATTAATTAAATGAGAAGTCTAGGCCTACTGTTTTTACATTAATTTGGGTCCAGTAGAAACACTTATCATAAGATGTGGTGCGATTGTGATCTTTGTGAATTCTTGATCTTTTGAAGTCAGTACAGAGGATTGGTGGGGGTCTGAAGCCTTGAAGAGCTTATAGGCAGGTGTGCCTTTTTTTTTCTTCTTTGGGTTTTTGCATGTCCCTTTTTAGGAAGTGTTCTCAGTCTCCCTGAAGTGTTAATGGGAATTTCTAGGTAGCGACAACCCATTCATCCCTCAGTGAGGAAAAGTGATTAAGTGCCAGCCTCTGATCATTTAATTGGTTTAGGCTATTGTGTATCTGAATGCTAGCCCTATGAAAGAATCAAAGAGTTGAGGAGAGAACTGAAATAAAACTGAGGGAATTGGATATGAAGGGAGTTGAGTGGAGAAAGCCTATGCTGCGCACATCTTCTCCCCAGCAGTCATTAATGATAGCCCCAAAGAGGCAAAGGCAAAAAGCCCATTGCATTTGCACATGCTGTTAACCATATTGTCCTTAAAGAGGATACAGTCACTTATTCTAGTCAACTCAATGGGAGACTTCCTGGAGAGAGATCTGTGACTGAACCTCCTAAAAAGAAAAGATTAGTTCCTAGATAACACTATCCCCCTTGGAGAAAAGAAGATGAAGAACTGGGGGGAGAGCTAAGTTGCTGTTGTGGTTCAATTGTGCCCTACTCTTTGTGATCCCATTTGGGGTGTCCTTGGCAAAGATATTGGAGTGGTTTGTTGTTTATTTCTCTAGCTCATTTTAAAAATGAGGAATCTAAAGCATACAGATTTAAGTAACTTGCTCAGGGTTACACAAGCTAGTATCTGAGACTGATTTGAACTCAGGTCTTCCTGAATCCAGCTTTGGCATTTTATTTATTGTACCACCCAGAACCCTATAGGGCTATGCTACGAAAAAACAAAACCTCGATTTCCTGTAAAATGTAGGTCCAGTGGGAAGGAAAATTCTTCCTTTGCAAACCTTTGCAAACCTAAGCTTATTTCCTTTCCAGGAAAGTCCAAACTCTTAAGTTGGCATTGCAGAACTGAAGGTCCAGGTAGGTCCTTGGGGTGAAATTGAGACTTATTGGAATATCAGGAAGTTTCTTCTCTGGAGCCTTAGTGCTGAAAGACTGGAGTACTGTAGAGGTCCTTGGGCTGGAGGGCTACCCTCTGCTTTTGACTTGGTGTTTAGGGATTGTGCTGAAAGACTTGGGGGCTTATGGAGATCCTTGGGCTAAAAGATGGGGCCCATCAGAAAAGGCAAGGAAATTGACTGTTTATGGACTACTGTGAATCCTTTTTTTAATGTACAGAATTGCTACCCTTTATCTACTTTGCCCTGTTACCAGGGATTTGGGGAGGCTAGAATGAGATAATGAATGCCAGTTGTTATTATTGTTATTGTAGTTCCAAGGCTAACAGTCTGGTGTTGCCTTAATTCCCTGAACCTTCTACTCTCCTCCTACTGGGCTTAAGCAATGTTTATAAGGCAATAAAGGGGGATGCTGGTAAATGTTTAACAACGGGCCACTGGGGGGGGGGCGGGGAGGATATTTGTATGTACTCACACAAGCTTTGCCTGCATTCACACTTTCCAAAGTCTAGATAACCACCACCACCAAAAATAAGTCAAGCCCTGATTTGTAGAGATGGCTGATTCTTGAGGTATAAATGCTAACATTAAAAATGTAACAATTCCAGCCCACTCCGTATTGTTACTTTGAGGGCTTCCACATAAGTAGAGACCTTGGTCTAAGCAATATTCTACATTGTCTGATAAAACTCTGAGTAGGGCCAGAATTAGTATGAAAATTATGATTGAATTCTCTTAAGACTGAATTCAGGGGGTAGTTAGATGGCTTAGTGTATTGAAAGTCAGGACCAGAGATAGGAGGTTCTGGGTTAAAATTTTGCCTTTCACACACTTCCTATTTATGTGACCCTGGCATGTCACTTAACCCCCATTGCCTAGCCTTTTCTGCTCTTCTGCCTTGAGACCAGCACACAGCATTAATTCTAAGATGGAAGGTGAGGATTAAAAAGAAAAGACTGAATCCAAAGCTTAGAGTTCTGAGTCATGGTTTACATTATTATATTTATTACATTAATAAGATTGAGGTGGATTAGCTTTCAAAAATCAAATTAACAATGTTATTCTGGTCTCTGAACAAGAATTCTTTTTCTCAGTTTCTTTTTCTAAAGTGGGGACATCCATGTTCTTTCCAGACTGTACTGTCCTTTCATCTTGTCTGAAATCTACCGAGTCACTAGTTCTTCTTACTTACTAATGTGACACTTGTAGCAGGGGTTTCCAGGAGTCAGATCAAACTGATTCCGAAGGACCAGTTGTTAAAAAATGGGGGAGCATTCCCACAGTGTGAATTTACTCAGTGTGTGCATTCACACCTGAGAAATCTCACAAATGCTACTTACTAATCACAGTGTGATTGATTGTTTTGTTGATTGTCTAGACTTAGGAAAGTGATGAAGAGCATGTTAATGATGTAGATTAAATTTAAAAATGTGCTATGCCTACAAAAACACTTACGGGCACACCTTTGCTTGTATGATTCATGGAATTTGACCCTTGGCTGCTTGAGTGACTTATTTTATTTTTTCCCCTTTGTTTTCTTTGGAAGGGGATGTTCTGTTTGTAGAGGAGCTTGACTGAATTTTCTTGCCATACAATCCCTATTTAGGAATTTGGGAGAGAAGCATTGTAAATTTGTACAGGTTAGATTACACAGTTTAATTACAAAATCCATACTGCTTTGTACCTGACGTTCAAAATCACTTTCATACCAAAGCCCTATGAGGTAGGTGGTGTTAGTTTATCATTCCCACATTACAGGGGAGGAAAATGAGACTTAGGGCATTAAATGATTTATCTATATTTATACCTTTGAAGTGTAGGAGTAAGGAGATGTAGTAGTGATAACCTTAGTCAGAAGAACCAGGGTCAAGTGTTCACTGAGCACTTCTGTATGTAAGGCTCTGGGGAGGAGGGGTGGAGACACCTTTCTTCGAGAAGATATAATAGACAGGAAGCAATGTTAGACAGTACCTACTTGCACTTGGTAGATCAATGAAATCTGGCTATATCTAGACTGATTGATTGATTGATTGGACCCAAGAATGATTTAGAAGTCAGAATCTAGGAAGATGTCTCCAGATTCTGTTCCTTCCCTTGGGAGATGACTAATTATAAGAATGTTCCTTTTCAATCAACAACACCATATACAGGCTGACAGATTGAGACGGTTCCAGCATACATCCAGTTTTAAGGCAATAAACAACTTTGCTTGACTCATAAAAATGCTTTTTATAAGAGACTTGGACAAAAGAGGCCAGTATCTCAAAGGCATAGCCTAATTGAACCTTAAATTCAAATAACCGAGCACCTACTATGTATATACATGACCTTGTAGGACCACATAGGGCATATATGGTATTCTCTGACTTTAAAAATATTTGAAATAAAATAATAATGTCTAACTTTCATATCTATCATTTCTCCTGCCAACATTATCCACCCCCTCCCCAGGAAAACACACACACACACACACACATAAAGGATGTTCAGATGATAAAACTCCAAGCTAAAATACACAATCTAAAGTGTGCAGTAACTCAAAAAAATCAAGGGGAAATCAACATAAAGAAGCCTCACCAAGATTATCTATGGTTTCTGTGTCAAATTGCCCTTGAGATTTTTTAATCTTCTTGTGCCTGAAACATGAAGAATTATGTGATTGGTGATAGTGTTTGTAGAATTCAGAGATATTAGATATATAAACTAGCTTTCCCAAATCAAAATGAATTAAAGATAACAACATCCACACTTTTAAAATAAATTGGCTTGGGGACTACCTAAAGTCTAGGCATTAAGTTATTAATTGGAGCTATGTTAATAATGAAACCCTTACTGAAAATTTCACTTGGCCTTATTGTTTAACAGAAATTCTTGTCTTCCTCCTTTGCATCAGTAAATGCCATTTATTTATAGTACTAGCTTTGTCTGTTACAATCTACCAATGACTTTTTCAAGAAATCCACTGAGTGGGTTACTTTTAGAGAAAAAAAATATCCATTATAAGGTTATGATAATGCAAGCTGAAAATAGAGAGAACTTGTTCACATTGAATTTAAGTTTGCTTCTTTACAGATTCTTAAAGAAAGGACCTGGGGTTTGCTAGAGGCTAAGGATGGGATTACTTCCTGCCCATGGCAATTGTACCTGGTGAGGCATGGGTAGTTGTGAGAAGGAATGCTGCTGAATGAAGGAACCCTGGAGGAAGCAAAACTTCTCTTCCTTTACCACCCTTCTTTCTTTCCTTAAGAGTCCCATCATTTTTGCAGAGTGAAAGGAGCAGAACCAGGAGAACATTGTATACTTTATGCCACAATCGAATGGAACAGACTTTTCTTTTAGCAGCAATGCAGTGATCCAGGACAACCCAGAGAATTTATGAGAAAGAATGCTGTCCACAAGCAGAGAAAGAAGGGTGGGAACAGAAACACAGAAGAAAAACATAGGATCGATCACGTAGTTTGATATGGATATGATTAGTGTTTTGGCATTAAGAGATTGCTCTATTGCAAATATGAATAACATGGAAATAGGTTTTGAACAATGATACATGTATAAACCCAGTGGAACTGCTTGTCAGCTGGGGAGTGGGGTGGAGAAAAGAGCAGGGAATCAGGAATCATGTAACCATGGAAAAATATTCTAAATTTTGAAAAAGGAAAAAAAAAAGTCCCATCATTTTTACACAGTTCTCTGGAGTCCACCCTCTATTGCTGAAAGAGAGAGTCTTTGAACTCAGTTGAAGGAGGGAAGAGTAGATTACTGCTGAGAAAATATGCCATGCTTTCAGCTATCTATCCCAAGTTGCTCTCTAAAGCAAAACCCTCTGTTTTTGAAATAATTGCTCTTCTGCCATTGCCGTATGGATAAAATTCAAGGGACACCTCAGTTCCAAAGAATCAAAATTTTCAGTGATCTGAAGGACACTGGGGAGATATATGAGGAAACAACTAGGCTGTACTCTATTTCCAGTGTTGTCTTATGTATATCATCCAGAATCTGGGTAGTCAGAGAAGGAAGTTGGTTGCTCATGTAGCAAGAGTAAAGAATAACAGTTAGACATCACGAGTGCTGTCCTGGTGCCCATATAATATTTTAGAAAACCAGAAAACTAAAGCAGGGCTTACAGCATTATGGTTAGGCCAATCCCTATGGAGAATTTATGGGAAGAAATGGAGGAGAGTCATGCTTGATGAGAAGGCTGCAATCTGAACCCTGGTGAAAGTACCACATCAGTGAGATGATGGGTCCATAAAAGAGTCAAATAAAGAATAGTAATTTGTTAGTTATTTGTGATTTTCTATATATGTGAACTTTTAAGAACCAAAGTTTTGCACTTAAGTTCTAAGACTTCTTAATCACTTAAAATATAGAAATCATAAGATCATAGGTCTAGTGCTGGAAGGGAATTCAGAGGACATTTAATCCACATTGTTCATTTTACAGATGAGGAAACCAAGGCCCAAGGAAGGCCCCATTTGACTAAATGACATGCCTAAGGTCACACATTTAGTGGACAAAACTCTTTTCAAATGTGCTATACTTTATTTTAAAGGCACCAAGACCCACTCTAGAAAAACAGAATGTTAAATTCCTGTGTCAAGTTCTTGGTGGTTAAACACTGGGAAACCATAGTTCTAAACTTGAAAGAAGTCTTTCATTGGTATCTGGGTATCCAAACCTAGCTCAATTATGTAGCATATATGTCCCATATAATAAGAATGTATCAATATTTTCCAAGTTGAACTTTTAGAATAGTTTTAACTTTATAATAAAGCAGCTTTGAATAGTTGGTATGTGGTGATATTGAAGAGCCAAATAGTTTTATAATAAGAAATGTGTGCTGGAACTGTCTCTGCCCAGTGTTTTCAAGCTATTGTTAAATTTTCAATGTGAGCATTTATACCTTAGTAATTGGCAATTGCTATAGGAATTGATTTATTGTTGAGTTGTCTAGACTTAAAGTGTTAATAATGCAAATTAAACCTAAAAGAGTATGTGCATATATTTATTTATTTAAATTATTATTATTATTATTATTATTATTATTTTGGAGAGCTGAGATGTTAAAAATTTACTAACACATCCCTGACTGTAAATGTTGCTGATAATTATGCTACTTCATTTCCAGGGTCAAGGAAAGTGAGAAAAGGTTGTGTCAAATGTTATTGTCCCTTAGTTCACACTTTTTTTTTTTAGTAAGTGTTTTATTTATTTATTTATTTTTTTAAATTTTATAGTATTTTATTTGATCATTTCCATGCATTTTTTATTAAAGACAAAGATCATTTTCTTTTCCTCCCTCCCACCCCCCGTGGCCAACGCGTGATTCCACTGGTATCATATGTGTTCTTGACTCGAACCCATTGCCATGTTGTTAGGATTTGCATCAGAGTCCTTAGTTCACTCTTAACATTGATGATTAACTTTTGTTGACTTTGTGAATGAAACATTAGGATATCATCTGTCAATGGTCTTGACTAGCATAGAATTTCATGGGTATGCTGCTTTGAGTTGTTCATCCTGTGTAGTTTTTACCTATGTCTTCTCATGATTTTAATGCAAGGGGGCTGAGATGTAAACCCAACATTCTAGGAGTCTTTTGTTTAGGTTTCTTGATATTCTCATACCTGAGAGTGATCATCAATGGAATACATTGTACCATGACCTCAACAGCATGATGTCTTTTTGGTCCTATTCAAGAATGAAAGTTGAACAACGTTTAACTCTTGCGATGTGGCAGCATCTCCATTTCTTTTTTAAACTAAATTTTATTTAATTTTCAAGAAGATATGCTTTGTCTTCCTCTTACCCTCCCACACACACACAAACACAAAACTCATGGTACAAATATGTGTATTCAAACAAAACATATCCTCTTATTAGCCTTGGTTTTTTTTTTTAAAGCTATAGTCAGAGTCTATCATTTCTATCAGGAGGGTAGGTACCATGCTTCAACATGAGTCCTCTGGAGTTGTAATTGGTTTTTGTGTCACTAAGAGATCCTAAGCCTGTTTGTACAAAAATATTTATAGTTGCACTTTTTGTGGTGGCAAAAGGGATGCCCTTTAGTTGTGGAATGGCTGAATCAACTGTGGTGTATAATGGTGATGGAATACTATTGTGCTATAAGGAATGATGAAAAGGATGATTTCAGAAGGAACTGGAAAGATCTACATGATCTAATGCAGAGTGAAATAAGCAGAATAAGGAGAACTTTATAATAGTAACTGCAATATCGTGGGATGTTCAAATGGGATAGACTTTGCTACTAATAGCAATACAATGATCCAGGACAATTCTGAGGGACTTATGAAAAAGAATGCTATCCAGCTCCAGAGAAAGAACTGTTGGTATAGAAATGCAGGTGAAAACAAATGATTTATCACTTGTTTATTTGAGTATATGGTTTGGAGTTTTGGTTTTACAAGATTATTCATTTGCAAAAATAAATAATATGGAAATATGTTTTGTGTGATAATACACATATAATCCAGATTGAATTGCTTGTCAACGATGGGAGAGGGGAGGGAAGATGGGAGGGAAGAGGAGAGGGAGACAACATGAATCATATAACTTTGGAAAACTTATGTGGAAATTTGTTATTAAAATAAAGATAAAACATTAAAAAATAAGAGGTTCTAAGTCTTTTTAAAAAAACCATTATTTTATTTGGTCATTTTCATACATTGTTCATTGGAAACAGATCATTTTCTTTTCCTCACCCCCAACCCTCTGTCACTCCTTCCCTAGGACGCGCGATTCGTTTGGGTATCACATGTGTCCTTGCTCTGAACCCATTTCCTTGTTGTTGGTATTCGCATTAGGGCGCTCATTTAGCATCTCTCCTCAATCATGTCCCCTCAACCTCTGTAGTCAGGCAGTTTCTTTTCCTCAGTGTTTTTACTCCCTCAGTTTGTCCTCTGCTTGAGGATAGTTTTTGTTGTTGTTGTTGTTGTTTTGTTGTTGTTTTTTTATTCTCGTAGATCTCAGCAAGTTGTTCAGGGACATTGCAAAGCCATTACTGGAGAAGTCCATTACGTTCTCTTGTACCACAGTATATCAGTCTCTGTGTACAATGTTCTCCTGGTCTGCTCCTCTCACTCTGCATCAATTCCTGGAGGTCGCTCCAGTCTCCATGGAATTTCTCTACTTTATTATTCCTTTTAGCACAATAGTATTCTATCACCAACATATACCACAATTTGTTCAGCCATTCTCCAATTGAAGGGCATCCCCTCATTTTCCAATTTTTGGCCACCACAAAGACTGCAGCTATGAATATTCTTGTACAGGTCTTTTTCCTTATTATCTCTTTGGGGTACAGACCCAGCAGTGCTATGGCTGGATCAAAGGGCAGACAGTCTTTTTTCACCCTTTGGGCATAGTTCCATATTGCCCTCCAGAATGGTTGGATTAATTCACAACTCCACCAGCAATGCATTAATGTCCTGATTTTGCCACATCCCCTCCAGCATTCATTACTTTCCTTTGCTGTCATGTTGACCAATCTGCTAGGTGTGAGGTGATACCTCAAACTTGTTTTGATTTGCATCTCTCTGATTATAAGAGATCTAGAACACTTTTTCATGTGCTTATTAATAGTCTTGATTTCTTTAACTGAAAATTGCCTATTCCTGTCCCTTGCCCATTTTTCAATTGGAGAATGGCTTGATTTTTTGTACAACTGGTTTAGCTCTTTATAGATTTGAGTAATTAGACCTTTTTCAGAGGTTTTTGTTATGAAGATAGTTTCCCAATTTGTTGCTTTCCTTCTAGGTTCTAAGTCTTTAAAAGTTTTGCCTTTATTGTTATTTATCAGGTTCTAGTTCTGCTCACTTCAGTGTCAGTCCTTAAAGTCTTCTGAAGTTTATCCCTAAATGATTTCTTCGTTTCTTATTATCATCCCATCACATTCATATACAGTACCATAATTTTTATTTAGCAATTCCCCAATAGTTGCCAATTCTTTGACTCTATAAAGAGTTGTTATAAATATTTTTTAATATATGGTTGTTCTCTTCTTTGATTTATTTGAGTTATATAATAATAGTATCATTGGGTCAAAGGATATGTACAGTTTAATAGCTTTTGGGATATAGTTCCAAGTTATTTTTTGAGAGTGGCTAGCACTAGTTCAAATTTTCACCAAAAAAGGCACTAGCATATCTTTTTATCCCTGGAATCCCTCCAGAATTTTCCTTTTAAAAAAAATAACAAAAATTTTGCCAATCTGATGGATCTAAGGTGGACCCTTAGGATTGTTATTATTTGAAAATTTCTAATTATTAGTGATCTAAAGCATTTTCATATGAACTTGAATTTCTTCATCTGGGAAAAAAAAAACCCACTAATCTAATCTCCTAATGTAGCACTAATTTATATAGTAATGTCTAGAATGGTTTGCTCAGCTGATCCATTGCTCTTTCTTTTATTGAGTCTATTGCCTGTCTGTCCCTTCATTGCTTAGTTTTGTTTGTGCCGAGCACAGCAGCAGGGGTCCATGAAACAATTTAATGGTACTTTGTGGAGGGAATTACTGACTGCAGTGGGCTTCCACTTTTTTTTTCCATTATCTTCCCTATTTCTATGACATGCTGTAGGCAGGTTTTTTTCCCTATTTTACAGGAACATGTCTAAGCTTATTTCCTCCAGCCATCTGCCTGAAGTGTAATGGGGTATTTTTGGAAGTGGGATTGGATGGGATTAGAGGTATAATTTGAGCCAGTAACAGGTTCTCCACTGTGGGTGGAAGGGCCAAATAGTCAGCCTGGACCAGACAGAGCCTGGTCCAGATAACACAGATAACAAAACACAATAACTGGGAGTGTATTTTATTTTTAAAAGGGAAAGGTTAAGAGGGTAAGGGGAAATTTCTAACACTGAGAAATTGTAAAGATAATTTTAGCCTTGTGACTTAAAATCTAATTTGAATTGGTTGCCAGGGAAAATCCCAAATAATGAAATACCTAAGTCAGCTGGAAATTTATGGTGATTTAATTGATATAGTGGAAGGAGACTAAGAAGAAGGAAGAAGGAAAGGGAGTAGGATTTTTACTGCCTGGCTAGTGCCAGAAGGAAGACTCTAGAAAGTAAGGAGGAAGGAATCAGACTGAACTCCAAAATGGCTCAGCCAAAATGCCTGAACCTGAATCAGCTGTCAGAACACTTAGCACGCTGCCAGCCAGAGTTGCCTCTCCGAGGAAAGAGGGAGAGAGAGGAAGTGATGTGCCTTATATAGATGGTTTTACGCCACTTTCCTGTGTCTCATCTGTACCAATGATCATTTAGCTTGACTTAGGAAAGCCCAAGAGTCTGTCTGCTGTTTCTGATTTGCCATTTGCTAGCACATGCCTCTGTAATGTGGGTGTGCACATTCCTGGGTGCTAGACGAAGCAAGATGTTAAGAATCTAAAAATCACAGAAAGTAACCCAAATCTAAAGCCTTTGTATGAAGGGTCTTCTTAGAGTTGATTTTTCTACACTCTCTCCCTGATATGCTAAGCTATAAAACCCAGTCCCTGACTATCTATCCTGCCCTAAACCTTTTCTTGGTGGCCAATCAAGATCAGGCAGGGATCCAGGGGAAAAAACAAAACATAAGTCCAGATGGACTTGGACCTCAGTTTACTGTCAGCTACAGATGACATAGGACAGAAACAGCTTCCTTACAGCACAAAACCAGCAACACAGCACAACCCAACAGTCTCTTGAGTTTTTTAGCTTAACCCCCTTTCAAGATTCCAGAATCTTTTCCTGTTGGTCTTATGCCACTGTGTTCTGCATCCCTAAACTTATCTCTTCCTTATAACAAAAGTCACACAGAACTAGTAGTAAGACAAAAGAACATAGACTAGCACCCAAGCTCTCTGACACCTTGTTTGGTCTTCTTTAGACTGTGGATGCCTTCATTCAGTTCCCAATGCTTCATCCTGGACACCACTGCAATAAGACCTAATCTAAACAGTTACTAGATCTTTTATACCAACCTCCTAAACTGACTCTCAGGCTCGTAAAACCTATGAATTTCTCCATTAGCTATCACAATAGATTCAGTATCCAATAAAATTCTGATAGGTTAATTGGTGGGCCACATATATTCAAATATATCCATGAGCACAATCAGGAATTCCGTTCAATGATGCAGATTTCAATCCATCTATGTCTGCCCATGCTTTCCTATGTTCTCCCAAGTTAGTGATAAGAAAAGAAATTGAGACAGAGGAGCATAGGATTTTTTTTTAAAAGCTGGAAACTTGGTTATGAAAGGAGAGAGAGAGAGAGAGAGAGAGAGAGAGAGAGAGAGAGAGAGAGAGAGAGAGAGAGAGAGAGAGAGAGAGAGAGATGAAATGCTCTTTTCTAGAGTGGTAAAATCAGGTGAAGATTTTTTAAGGATGGTTTTGACTTGGGCATATTTATAGGCATCAGGAAATGAGCTGAGAGAAAGAAGAGGTTAGAGAGAAGGGATGGTTATGAGGGTAAACTGCTAGAGGATACAGGAAGAGATGGAATCATAGGCACAATAAAATAGGTTGGTTTTGGGGGTGGCACCTCTTCATCAAATTGGAGTAAGGAAGGAAGAAACAGGAGGATGATAGTGATGGATTCTGAGAAGGTGAGTAGAAAAGGTACTTAACAGTACCTCTATTTTCTCAGTAAAATATGAGACAGTCTTCTACTTGAATAGAGGATGGTTTGGGAGGCTTGAGGAGAGAAGAGAAGGTTTGGAATGGCCGCTGTGGGGAAGTCAGATGCTGCTAGAGGAAATCCTGAAACTGCAGACTGGCTTTATTTCGGATTTATGCTCTCTAACCTCAATTGAGCCCTCACAGAGTAAATGTGTTTTATTGTTGATTTGAATTCATTATCATGCTGGAATAATGAGTGCTATAGTAAATATGGATGAGAAAGAGACTTTATTATAGCTTTGGAAAAAAACACAATTGTCTTGATTTTTGGTTTTGTACATTGTACATAAAACAAACAGCCAGATTTATTCTAAATCGTTTAAGGTATTTAAAGTAGCATAACATAATCTTTGAGAAGGGAGTTTGATGTTTCTGCCTCTGCCAGCATATTAAAGGATACAGGCAGCTGAATGGTTCTCAGCTCTGGAGGTATAACTACAAAATAGTTGTATTGCAAATAATTCAGAATTATACAAGAATTTAGGTTTAAAGAAGCAAGTAAAAGGTTTTTTTTATGAAAGAAAGCAAAGTGTGAATATTATTATTGCCATTTTACAGATGAGACCATTGAGATTCAAGGCCTGAATCTTCTCAGATATGGCACTATCCTAGCATGTTAGATCAGTTTTTTAATGGATTTTGAAGCTTGCATTTTCTCTCTAGATTAGGCTTAGGAATATGGCAATCCAACTCCTTTTTGAGATATATATACACATTTCTGGTGCTAGTTCAAAAAAGAATCTCTTTAGGGTCACAGAATCACTGAATTTAAGAATTGGGAGGGCCTTGGCCAACTAGTCGAAACCACTAGTCCATGTCTCTCTTTTCCTCTCCTATTCCTCCAAATCCCTATTTTTCTTAAATTTTATCTTTATTGTCATGCATGACACACTTTTATATTAGTCATTATTGTAAGAACACACTCTTAAATAACCCAAACCCTAAAATAAAACCATAAATACACTGATGTAAAAGATGACTCCAGCAGTTCTTTCTCTAGAGGTGAATAGCATTCTCCCTTATAAGTCTTTCAGGATTGTTGCAAATCATTGCATTGCTGAGAGTAGTTAAGTTTTCACAGATAATCATCTTCCAGTATTGCTGTGATATAGAATGTTCTCCCAGTTCTGCTTATTTCACTTTGCATCAATTCCTGCAGATCGTTCCAGCTTTTCTGAAATCATTTTGCTCATCATTTCTCATTTTACTCCAGTTTGTTCAGTTATTTCCTAATTGATAGACAGCCCCCCATTCTTTGCCACTACAAAAAGAGCTGCTATAAATATTTTTGTACAAGTAAGTCCTTTCCCCTTTTTAAATTATCTCTTTGGGATACAGACGCAATAGTGTTATTACAGGATCAAAGGGTATGCACAGTTTTATAGTCCTTTGGCATACCTCCAAATTGCCCTCCAGAATGGATGGATCAGTTCACACCTCCATGAACAGTGTATTAGTCTCCCAATTTTGCCAAATCCCCTCCAACATTTATCACTTTACTACCATATTAGCCAATCTGATAGGTATGAATATTCTTTTAATTTGAATTTCTCTAATCAAGAGTGAGTTAGAACATCATTTTATATTTCATGATTATTGATGGCTTTGATTTCTTCACCTGAAAACTGCTCGTTCATCAACTTTAACCATTTGTCCATTGGGGAATGACTTTAGAACTTAATCAGAGAAATTTGTTATAAATTTTTTCCCCATGTTGTTTCCCTTCTAGTCTTGGTTATATTCATTTGTTTTGTATGAAGGCTTTTTATTTTGATATAATCAAAAGTATTAATTTTATAACTTATAATATTATCTCTTATTTGGTCAAAAATTTTTCCCTTCTCCAAAAATCTGCCAGGTAAACTATTCTGTATTCCCCTAATTGAGTTATAGTATTGCTCTTCATATCTAAATCATATATCCATATTGGTAATACTTAGTTTCTGGTATACCATTTTCTAATTTTCCCGGCAGTTTTTGTTAAATACTGCTTCCAAAAGCTGTTTTTTGGGATTTATTAAATACTAGGTTGCTAAGGTAATTTACCCCTGAATATTGTGTATTTAATCTATTCTATTGATCTATCATTTTATTATAGTAGACTGTTTTGATTATTATTACCTTATTCAACAGTTTAAGATCTGGTACTACTAGGCCACCTTCCTTCACATTTTTTTAAATTAGTTCCTTTGCTATTCTTGACCTTTTGTTCTTCCAGATGAATTTTGTTATTTTTTTTTTTTAGTTCTATAAAATAATTACTTGGTCACTTGGTATGCACTGAATTAGTAAATTAATTTAAGTAGAATTGCCCTTTTTGTTATATTAGTTTGGCTCACCCATGAGCTATTAATATTTTTCAAATTACTTAGATCTGACTTTATTTGTGTGAAGTGTTTTGTAATTGTGTTCATATAATTCCAGGGCTTGTCTTGGCAAGTAGATTCCCAGGTATTTTATATTATCTAGAGTTATTTTAAAGGAAATTTTTCATTCTCTGTCTTGCTGCTGAACTCTGTTGGTGATATACAGAAATGCTAATGATTTATTTGGATTTATTTTGTATCCTGCAATTTTACTAAACTAGTTTTTTAGTTGTTTGTCTAGGATTCTGTAAGTATGCTCTTGTATCATCTGCAAAGAATAATAGTTTGTTTTCCTCACTGTCTACTTCAATTCCTTCATTTTCTTTTTCTTTTCTTATTGTTAAAGCTAATATTTCTAATATAATCTTAAATAATAGTGGTGATAATGGGCAACCTTGCTTCACTCTTGATCTGATTGAGAAGACTTCTAATTTATCTAATTAATGGTGGTTTTAGGAAGTTATTTAGTTATTTAGGAAGTTATTTAGGAAGTTATTAGTTATTTTAAGGAATGACCAATTTATTCCTATGCTTTCTAATGTTTTTAATAGAAAAGGATGCAGTGTCTCTTTGAGGGCTTTTCCTGTATCTATTGAGATAATCATCTGATTTCTGTTACTTTGGTTTTTGATACGGTCAATTACACTGATAGGTTTATTAATATTAAACCAGCCCTTTATTCCTGGCATAAATCCCATCTGGTCATAGTGAATGATCCTGGTGATATGTTGCTGTAGTCTCCTTGCTATTATCTTATTTAAAATTTTTGAATCTTTATTCATTAGTATTTCATTCATGAAATTGGCCTATAATTTTTTTCTCTGTTTTTGCTTTTCCTGGATTAAGTAACAGTACCATATTTGTTTCATAAAAAAGAATTTTGTAGTATCCCTATTTTTTCAAATAACTTATACAGTATTGGGATTAATTGTTCTTTAAATGTTTGCTGGAATTAATTTAGGAATATGTTTAGCCCTGGGGATTTTTTCTTAGGGAGTTTATTGCTGACTTGTTCAATTTCTTTTTCTGAGATGGGATAATTTAAGTATTCTGTTTCCTCCTTTGTTAATCTGGGTCATTTGTATTTTTGTAAATATTCAACCTTTTCACCTAAATTGCCAGATTTATTGGCATGTAATTGGGCAGAATAGCTAATGATTGCTTTAATTTCCTTTTCATTGGTGGTCAGTTCATCCTTTTCATTTTTTATACTGATTGTTTGATTTTTTCTTTCCTTTTTAAAAATCAGATTAACCAATGCTCTATTTTATTTTTTTCATAAAATCAACCACTAGGTTTATTTATTAATTCAATGATTATTTTCCTCTCAGTTTTATTAATATCTTCTTTAATTTTTAGGATTTCTAATTTAGTCTTTAACTGAGGATTTTTAATTTGCTTTTATCCCTAGTTTTTTTCAGTTGCATGCCCAATTCAGTGATATGCATTTTCTCTATTTTATTGATTTAAATGTTTAGAGATATAAAAATTTCCCCTACCTACTGCTTTGGCTGTATCTCATAAATTTTGATATGTTGTCTCAATGTCATTCTCATTAATAAATTATTCGTTGTTTCTGTAATTTGTTCCTTGATCCACTCCTTTTTAATAATAAGATTATTTAATTTCTAATTAATTTTTTATTTGTCTTTCCAGAGACCCTTATTGATTATCATTTTTATTGCATTATGATCTGAAAAGGATACATTTATTATTTCTGTATTTGGTTGTGAAGTTTTTATACCCTAATAGATGGTCAGTTTTTGTGTATGAGCCATGAACTACTGAAAAGAAAGTATATTCCTTTCTATTCCCATTCAATTCTCTCCAGAGATCTATTGGTTCTAACTTTTCTAAAATTTCATTTACTTCTTTTTTTTGTTTCTGTTTTTTTGTTTGATTTATCTAGATCTGAAAGGGGGAGATTGAGATCCCCCAGTAGTATAGTTTTACTCTCTATTTCCTTCTGAAGTTCATTTAATTTCTCCTTTAAAAGTCTGGAGACTATACCATGGGGTACATATATGTTTAGTATTCATATTACTTCATTGTTTAGTATCTTTTAGCAAGATTTAATTTCCTTCCTTATCTCTTTTAACCTGAACTATTTTTGCTTTAGTTGTAACTGAGATCATGATTGCTACCCCTGATTTCTTTACTTCAGATGATGCACAATAAATTCTGATCCAGCCCTTTACCTTTACTTTGTGTGTATCTCCCTTCCTCAAATTTGTTTCTTATAAACAACATGTAGTAGGATTCTATTTTTTAATCCACTCTGCTATCAACTTCTATTTTATGGGTGAGTTTATCTCATTCACATTCAGTTATGATTAAAAACTGTGTCCTCCAAATCCCAATTACAACATATTGAAGGTCTCTGAATACATCTGCATGTAATGGTGGTGGAAATCTTGGGATCTTAGTGCCAGAAACCAATGAACCTGGGCCAAAAAAGTCTGTATCTCCTCATTATGTCCTCAGAGTTTCTCTTGGAGGCTTAAATGCTTGCTTAAATTGCTTCCAGAGTAATCTCTTCTTTTAAGGTTACTAGATTATCCTTCTAGGTTGTATTCTCTTTTTGAAGATGGCTGAGATGTGTCTGCAAGACAGAGTCCTCCTACAAAAAATATTTTGACTAGAATGATCCTGAGGCAAGCAATGAAAGCTAGAAGGGAATTCCAGAAAGCATGGACCATGAGATAGACCAGAAATGCAAACTGTAGGATGTTTTACGTATGCAAGGATAAATATCTTTGAATAGATACCTAGGAGCATAGGTCATAAGCTTTTTAGAAAATTACGAAAGCTGCATATATGGAAGGGATGGGAATTTTAATATGATGCCAGTTTCATGAATCAACATAGGTAACCAAGGAGAGAGGCAACAACAACCTGCTGTAGCAAGTAAGTACTAACCCTTCCACTATGTGGAATTTTGATGGGCAACTTGCCTTAAGCTTATACATAATAATAATAACACTTATAGATTGCTTTAATTTTTTTATTATAATAATTTTTTCAGGTTACATGTCATTACAATTTTTAATATTCATTTTCAGATATTTTGCAATTCATATTCTCCTCCCCAAGAAGGCAGGTATAATATAGGTTGTACATATATTATCATATAATAAATATTTCCATGTTCATCATGTTGTAAGAGAAGATACATATTGCATACACTAGGGAAAATTCATGGCAGAAATAAGGTGAAGAATGGTATATTTCAATCTACACTCAGATACCATCTGTTTTATAGCTGTGGATGACCTTTTTCATCATGAGTCCCTTGGAATTGTCCTAGATCCAAATTTGTACATAATAGTTAAGTCATTCACAGTTAATCATCATATATTATTGTTGTTTCTATGTACAGCATTCTCATGGTTCTGCTTAGTTCACTTTGCTTCATGTAAGCCCAGGTTTTTTTTCTTTTTTTTGTAATCATCTTATTTGTCATTTTTTATGCTACAATAATATCCCATTACAGGCATAATATACCATAACTTGTTCAGTCATTCCTCAAATTGATGCAGATCCTTTCAGTATCCAATTCTTTGCCACCACAAAATTTTTTTTCTATAAATATTTTTGTACAGTTAGATTCTTTCCCCCTATCTTTAATATCTTTGGGATACAGACCTAATAGTGGTATTTCTGGGTCAAAGGGTATGCACAGTTTTATGGTCCTTTAAGCATGGTTCCAGATTGCTCTCTAGAATAGTTGTATCAGTTTGTAGCTCCACCAGCAGTGTATTAGTGTCCCAGTTTTTCCATATGTTCTCCAATATTGCTCATTTTCCATTTTTGTCATTTAAAATTTTTTCACAGTTTGATGAATGTGAGGTGAGGCGATACCTCAGAGTTGTTTTAATTTCATTTCTGTAACTCTCCAGTCTAAATAACTAACAAAATAATAAATCAAACCCTGAATTGTAAAGGTTGGCCCTTTCTAAGGTGTAAGTATTCCCATAGAAATTTAATTCACAAACAGGTTAGAGCTGGTTCCAACATACCTCTGCATACATCTTAGTAAGAAGATGTGATAAGGTTGAAAATTCTCACTGGCTTATATAAATTAAAAGTTTGCAAGCTTAAACCCTATCTCTTATGTATACTATTTGGGTGACTTTGGGGTAGTCATTGAGCTGTGCCCCAGTTTCTTCAACTGTAAAATGAGGGCTTAGACCAAGATAGCCTCTGAGCTCCTTTCCAACATTTAGATCTATGATATGATATGATAATTCTGTGTATATGAAACTATGTTGATTATAATCTGCCACCTCAGTAAACATGAATATGACAGGCACGCCCAAACAGTGTCCAGAGGACTAAACTTGTTTATTTCCTTTACTGCCTGGACAAGTTGTGAATTCCTTTTGGCCTGGATCTTCATTGCCCCACTGGAGATGCCTTCATTCAGGTAATGTGGGTCAAGATGGAAGCTTTCTAATGGCAACATTAACAAAAATGATAAACTTGATACTATGTTGATGGCTGAGTACACATTCTCAAGATGTCTCTTGAGACTTGATCTTGGAAAAAGATACAGAGATCTGAGGTGACAGAGAAGGTACAAACGAGAGAAGAAAAGTCTTCCTGAAGGAGTGGAAAATTTAATATTCAGAGAAGTACCACTGAGGAAGGAGGCGCAAAATGTTTCAAAGAAGCATTCCTGAGAGAAGACGTAGAAAGAGGAAACAGAAACAAGAAGCTGTGGTTTCACATAGACCCAGAGAAGGAAGGGCATGTGGACTGTGTGTGTGTGTGTGGACGAGCCTTGTGGACTGTAAAGGATAATAGCGAAATTGATTGCTTAATGCCTTCCAGAAAGGGAGGATGTTTTTCTGTCTGGAAAGGTTTAGGTATAAACTTATTTTGCACTTTATCTGGTTAAATTAAATTGTCCTAGATTTGATAGCTCCCCGAAAAGGATTTAGACAAACAAGATAAAGGTGTTTAGAGAGACACACAATAAATTCTGGTATTTCCAGGGGAAGCCCTATGTGTGTGCAAAATAAGCCAAGTTCTGGTGCTTCTAGGAGAAACCACTGGTGAGCCCATAAACCAGAGTCTGAGAGAGAGGCCCTTAAGGGTAAAGGGGTGTGAAGTGTTGGGGTGGGGCTAACTGACAAATGGGTTGCAATTTCCTTTTGTTCATTTTACACAGTCTCTCGTAACAGTTTTCATCATAGTTATGATTAAATGAGTGCCCTGGATAGAGCATTATACTTGAATTCAAGAAGACCGGACTTTCCTGCCTCAGACACCCACCTTTCTGAGTCTCAGTTTCTTTATCTGTAAAATAGGGATCATAATAGCCTCTACTTCCAAGGGTTCTTGTTAGGATCAAATGAGAACACATGTAAAGTGTTTGTCAAACCTTTAGTGCTATATAAATGCTATTATTGCTATTATCTTGACATTTTTTTACTTCAAGCCTGTATTTAGATTTGAATATCCCATGATTCTTTTCTCCACAAAAATGGATGCACTTAAAAAAATTCTGTTTTCTGTGTTGGCTGTGACACCCTTGAATCCATGGAAGTTAAATAAATAAATAAATAAAATTCTTTTAACTCTTTTGCATTGTATGGGACATGTCAAGATGAAACAGCTTCCATATTTCCTAAAAACCAGATTCTTCTCTATCACACTGTCTTACTTTGTGTTTTATGTATGAACTAGATTAATTTCAAAAATTCAGCATTTCTCTTCCTTGTTTGGATTATTCCATCTATGTTTTCTCTTGATCTCATTCTCTAGTGTCTCCTCTAGGTCTGTGCTCTAGCAGTCATCCTTCGTTTATCTTCTTCTGCTCCCTTAAGACCTTTATTTTCAAACAGAAGCTCAAAGACACTTAACTATATCTTTTAGATATAGAATATTATTGGACTTATTACCCAAAACCCTGGTGTCACTATTGTACTCCACATCAATTTGGTCACTGAATATACTAGTTTATATCCATGTTCCCTCTTTCACCAGAAACTAACAACTACCATGTCTCATGAATACCAACTTCCCAGTGTGTCTTTTGTAAAAGCAGATCACACAATGGCAGCTGCATAAGCCAGGTGCTTTTCATGGATAGCTATTCTCATTTTCCTCATATTTTTAGCCAAACAAAGGTAAACGATTACTTCCCTATAGCTAGTTTTTCTATTTATTTGAAGCAGTAAATGATATACTTTGGGAAATAAGTGGCACAAGGTATACTGTCAAAAGTTAGGCAACCACTTATATATAAGAGCAAACAAACAAAAGCCCTGGATTTTCCTTCCTTTTTGAAATATGGTATTGCATAATTTTACTTTAAAAAAAGACGATTTACAAATATTAGGTCAATTAATTTTAACATCTCTAAAATTATGATTTTCTTACTAAAATGCAAGAATTCAAAAGATTGATGTCCAAATAAGCAAAATGACAAAACAATTTGGAATGAAAATTAAATATCATATCTAAAATTGAGGTCTTTTATTTGAGCCTTTATATATTTTTTTCTCTACCACATCGTGCTGAAATCCAGGTCCCATTTCTCTGGGACCCTGCCTAAAGCTTTTACCATGTGCCACTTCCCATTATGGCAAACACAATATGAGTTTAATAAGTGCTTGCTGATGATTGCCTAACAGATTGGCAACATGTCAAGTGCTAGATAAGTATTTGGTTGAATTAGGTCACCTCCTTCTCTGTCATGATTCTAGTAATCTAATTATTTTAGTTATCCTTTTTCTAAAAATAAAAAAAATAGTGAATTGTGACCATTTCATTGTGCTTAATCTTAAATTGAGCAAGAACAAATATAGCGTGAAGTACAATCTGAAATCATCATGGCCAAAAAAAGGCATACATTTTCATATACTATTACAGTGAATTAGAGTTGAAGAATAGACAGTATAAACTTTCTAGCTATTTGGAAATGGGCTACAATGGGAATTATCTTAAATATAGGCGATTTGTTGTTCAGTTATTTCAAACCATGTCCAACTCTTTGTGACCCCATTGAGGTTTTCTTGGCAGAGATATTGCAGTGTTTTGCCATTACCTCTCCCAGCTCATTTTACAGATGAGGAAACTGAGGCAAACATGGTTAAATGATTTATCTAGGGTCATACAGCTTGTAGGTGACTGTGACAAGATTTGAACTCAGGAAGATGTTTCTTGACTGTGTCCAGCACTCTATCCACTGTGCTACCTAGCAACCCTTGGTCATGGTCAGGTATCACCAGATGTGGAGAAAGATTAAATATTCATTCTCAACTCTAGGAAAATTATTTCTGGAAAGTGGAAAATAAGCTAAGTAAAGCATATGGCCTTTACCACTGGATAGAAAGAAATTCTTGCTCTGTTCCAAAGAGCAGGTGTGCCCTGGATCAGTTCCTTGAGTTATTTTGTTTTTTGCAGTGATGTGTCTAGACAGTTATTACATGCTTTCATAGTTAATTCAATGTCAGCATTCATCTGTGGTTCTCTACATCTACTCTATATTCTGAAATAGTGAATCACTTATCTTTTTCTCTTACTAAACAGCTGACATAAATCTGTTTCCTGATGTGTTTTATGACACTTAAAATGTTTGGGTAATAAAAGTTGACCCCAAAATTTTCCATAACATTTATTTAAAAAAATACTTAAAGATTATACGTAAGCATCTTTTGTAGAAGAGTGAAGATTGTAGAAGATTCTCTAGCATGTAGTTATTTTCATTTGACTTATTGCTATAACAAAGCAAAGGGATGGCCATTGGACCTGTGATTTCATTAGTTCAGAGAATTCCTACTTGAGGAAATTTCCTGTACTAATATAGATCAGCAACTTCTGTGCAATTTATAGTCTTAAAGATCTGTCCTAAGAGATTAAGTGACTTGTTTTTAGTTACATATTATTGTTTAGCCATTCAGTCAGACATCTGACTCTTTGTGACCCCATGGACCATAATATCCAAGGGGTTTTCTTAGCAAAGATTCAAGAGTGGTTTTCCATTTCCTTCTCCAGCTCATTTTACAGATGAGGAAACTGGGGCAAACAGAGGTCAAGCGACTTGTCCAGGGTCATATAGCTAGTTAGTGTTTGAGGCCATATTTGAGCTCAGATCTTCCTGCTCCCAGGCCCAGTGCTTTATCTACTAAGCAATCTAGTTGCCTATTATCCAGTTACATAGCCAGTATGGATGAGAAAGAGATTTCAACCCAGTTTTCCTGCCTTCAAATTCAGTTCTCTATCCATTATACCATACTGCCTCTCAGCAAAAGGATGAATTTATAAGAAAAAACATTATTCCAATCTTTGTAACTATCAACAAATAATAAACATTTAAATTAATTAAAAATTCTTGACCATATTGCCATAAACCCATGACATAACCCAGAAAAATAAAAACTTAAAACCATAAACCTCATTTTATTTTTTAAATAGTTTATTAAAGTTTGAGAAAAATGACCTTTGTTTCTTTGTCCTTCTTGATCTTTAATTTTTCTTTGTCATGGCATAAAGGTATTTAAAACTTCTGGCTTTATGAATTAATCATTTATCTGACCCAGAAGATAATTAATTTTTTATTGTTTATTCCCCTGCCTCCCATTCAATTCTGTGTCTTTAGATTATTTCAGCGTACTATTCAAACTTGTAATTTCTTTTTGTTTTGTTTAATTTGTCATATTCCATTACTAAAAAATTGAAATCTTCTGCTGTTACTGACTTTCTGATTCTTTTTGCCATCTGTCAACTTAGAATTAAATTTATGGAGGAAAAAGTTATTAGATACTCAGACTGATATTCTCTCATTCCCAACGAATACCTTTTTAAATATGATGTAATGTGGTTATTACTTTCTCAGTGCTTTCTAATTTAAATTCAATGCAATGTTTTGTTTACTGGAGATGGCTTAAGCATTGTAAATTTTAATCTATCATATTATCTTACATTGTTGTACATCTTTTGGCTCCCTTTTGACTCGGGGATAAAATATATAACCCCTGCAGACTGGAAGTTAAAGTCTTCCACAATCTAGTTCCAATTTCAATTCACATTAGTCCTTTTTATTCACATATAGTCAAAATTGTCTATTTCCCAAACTTAGCTTTCCATTATCTGTCCATAAATTTGTGTAAGACACTTCTATATCTGGATTATGTTTCCTTCACATTGTAACATCTCAGAATCCTCTTTTTTCAAGGATCAGCTTAGGTGCTAACTCCTTTGAGATGAATCTTTGTTCTCTCCCTCCTCAAATGATTTTATGTTTATTTTCATTTTATAGCACCCTCCTCTAGGCTTTCTCTCTAAGCCCTTACACTGTCAAATGCCCAGGAGATAGATGACTACATGTTTCTTCATGATTTTAAGGGTAACCTAGAGGGATTGTGGCCTTTAATGTTGTCCATAGGCTGCCATTTCATGTGATCTCACAAATATTGATCAACTACTTGACATTCATTAGGTTTTTTTTATAAAAATATATTTATTTGCTGCATTAAAATACTCAGGCAACTCCCTCCTTCCCTTCTTCCCCTTATTAGAGAAGATGTCATTTGACAAACAAATATATATACATATATAGTCATGCCTTGCTTGTTTCTATTTATCAATTCTTTCCCTGAAGGTAGATATACACAAATTATTCTTCAAACAATATTTTCATTGCTATATATAATGTTATCTTGGTTTTGCTTATTTCACTTTTTATAACTTCACTTTGTTCTTTCCATCTATTTGGTTTTTACAAAGCAATATTTACAGAGATGGTAGGGTTAGCAAGGACAGAAATATAAGAACATCCCTCAAAATAAGAATGTATGCTTTCTTGTGGAGAGTGAGCTCCAGGCTTAAAGTTATTGGTACAAAATATTACCTACCAACTCAGGATTATGCTCTTCTTCCTACAAACACACACTGGTAACCCCCCCAAAACTGGAGCATGTTCAGAGAACATACCCTGGAAAGCCATCTTGGCAGATGGACTAAGCCAGATTGAGGCTAGCCAATGGGCTACAAACCCATTGGTGAGTTAAGCAGGTGTCTACTCCGAGCATGTGAAAACTTCCCTGATGGAATGGGAGAATGAGAACAATTTATTCCAACAACCATGAAGGCAACTGAAGCAGGTGCTGTGGAGCACTAAGAACTTCATTAGACGTTAAAAAAACCAAAGTCATCTGCGTCCCTGGTCATCACCAGTGGTCCTAACTTTTGCCTTGCCTCTGGACTTTGATGACTTGGGAAGACAGAGTGAGGCTGATGACTTTGTGCAGTTCTGCCTCACTTAAATCCAATTCATGCACAGGTCAAGATATCACCTTGCAATCTCATTGGTCCTCTTTGAAAATAAAAGAAAAGCAATTACAAGTATTTCAGCTGATGAGTCAATCAATTGCTAGGCTGAGTCAAGTAGGTCATTCCTTGGGACTGACTCCTCATCAGACCTAATTATTGTCATTATTAGTAGTTGTAGTCTTGTCAAGGGGATCACTGGCTCCTCTAACCTTTTAGAATTGTAACCTGGTCCATTCTATCACCAGATACTTATATTCATATATATATATATAGTATATTATAACTTAGATCAAGAAAGAGAAAAATCTAACAGAAAGAGAAGAAATAGAGGTGCCATGCATGCGTTCAGGAACATGTGGTGGCTGGGCGATAGATAGAGTAGTCTGATACTCTCCCCTATCCTCTAATTCAATAGCTCACAATAGTAATTAGCCAAAATGCACCAGGGAAGAAAGACTGTCCACTTAAACATTGTGTAAGCACACTTTTCTCCAGCTCATCCTCTACTGAGTCATGACTTTTTGTCTTAGCTATCAGAAGGTTTTTCAACAAAACAACACGAGTCAGTCCCTAGTTGCTCATGAACAGAACCTAGCTTTCAAAGTTCTGTAGATTTTGATAGCAAAGAATATGGTGCATGATCCCACCATGAATGGCAATACTATGCTCTAAGGACAATTCTTCTTTGGCCAATCTCCCATTATTTTTAAAAACCTTGCCCTCCTGTCTTTAAATTAACACGAAGTGTTAATTCCAGGGCAGAAGAGTGGCAAGGGCTGGCATTTGGGGTTAAGTGACTTTCCTAGGGTCACACAGCTAGGAAGTATTTGAGGTTACATTTGGATCCAGGACCTTCTATCTCCAGACCTGGTACTCTATACAGTGAGCCATCTAGTTGTTCCATTTTGATTAGAAAAAAGGTAAGCTCCCTGAGGTCATACACCATTTCAATTTTGTTTTTATATCTTTAATGCTCAGTGAAATGGCTTGCATATGGTAAGTATTTTATTAAGGTGAGTAGGTATTAACTAATTGAGTTGAATACTGTCCTGAGATCCCTTAGCTGCATCTAATTCTTTCCTTTTTTTAACCAACTCATTCCTTTTATTTTTTTCAATTATATGTAGAAAATATTTTTCAACAATTTTTCTTGACCTTTTGCAATCTAAATTCTCTTCTTCCCTCTCTCCCTCCTCCCTTCCAAGGTGGCAGACAATCTGATATATGTTATTCCAGTGCTTTCATACAATGCAAATTTTCCCATTCCTGATGTTGTAAAAGGAGACATATCACACATGTTAAGAAAAACTCATAAAGGAAATAAGGCAAGAAATGGTTTGATCTAAGTTTCATTCACACTCTGAAAGTTCCTTTTGGGAAAGAAATAGATAGTTGTAGATTACACTTTTCATCATGAGTCCCATGGGGTTTTCGAGTCCTTGTATTGCTCATAATAGTTTAGTCCTTCACACTTGGTCATCATACAATATTTCCATTACTGTATACAATGTTCTCCTGGTTTTGCTCACTTTACTTTGTTATCAATTCAAGTAAGTGTTTGAAAATTTTTCTAAAATCATTCTATTCATCATTCTTATGGCACAGTAGTCTATTACAATCACATACCATCACATGTTCAGCCATTCCCCAATTGTTGGACATCCCTTCGGTTTCCAATTTTTTTTGTGTGCCACAAAGAGAGCTGCTATAAATATTTTTGTACCCAAAGGTAGTGATATTGTTGGGTCAAAGGGTATGCATGGTTTTATACCCTTTTGGATATAGCTCCAAACTGTTCCTCCAGAACAGTTATTTCAGTTCACACATCCATCAGTAGTG
Source organism: Monodelphis domestica (assembly GCF_027887165.1). NCBI lineage: Eukaryota > Metazoa > Chordata > Mammalia > Didelphimorphia > Didelphidae > Monodelphis > Monodelphis domestica. The sequence continues at coordinate 68,291,414 of NC_077230.1, forward strand.
TATTTGTGTTCCAACTTTTCCACATCATCTCCAGCATTTACCATTTTCCTTTTTTGGTTTCATATTAACCAATTTTATAGGTATGAGATGGTAGGTCAGAGTTGTCATAATTTGCATTTCTCTGACCAATAGTAATTTGGAGCATTTTTTAATATGACCATAGATATTTTTTTTCTTCAATTGAGTGCTGCTTGTTCACATTCTTTGACCATTTATCAATTGGGGAATAACTTATATTCTTATAAATTTGCCTCAGTTCTTGCTCTATATATGAGAAATGAGGCCTTTGTCAGAGATACTTGCCATAAAAATTCCCCCCAATTATTTGTTTCCTTTCTAATCTTGATTGCATTAGCTTTGTTTGTATAAAATCTTTTTAATTTAATGTAATCAAAATTATCCATTTTACTTCCTATAATGTCATCTATGCCTTGTTTGACCATCCATTCTTCCCTTATTCATAGATCTGACAGGTAAAATATAATGTTTTCCCCTAATTTGTTTGTTTGTTTGTTTGTTTTATCCTTTATTTCAAGATCATGCATACATTTTGATTTTATCTTGGGATAGTGGTCTGAGATGCTGATCTATGCTTATTTTATGTCATGTTACCTTCCAATTTTCCTAAAAGTTTTTGTCAAATAATGAGTTCTTTTCCCAAAAGCTTGGATCTTTAGGTTTACTGAACACTTTAGGTCATTTGATACTTTGTATTGATTTCCTAATCGATTCCATTGGTCCATTATTCTATTTCTTAACCAGATTGTTTTGATGATTACTGTTTGATAGTAGTTTGAGATCTGTTATGTCTAGACCTCCATCCTTTGTATTTTTCCATTAAATCACCCTGATATTCTTAACCATTTATTCTTTCAGATGAATTTCATTATTTTTTCTAGTTTTATAAATATTTTTTCAGAAATTTGATTGATATGACACTGAATAGGTAAATTAACTTAGGCAAAATTGCCATTTTTATTATATTGATGAGCAATTAATGTTTTTCTAATTGTGTAGGTCTGACTTTGTGTGTAAAGTATTTTGTAATTGTGTTCATATAGTTGCTTCGTCTGTTTTGACAGTTATATTCTCAGGAATTGTATATTGTGTTGTTATTTTAAATGGAATTTCCCTTTCTATATCTAGCCTTTGCACTTGTTGGTGGTATATAGAAATGCTAATGATATATGAGGGTTTATTTTCTATCCCGCAACTTTGCTAAGATTGTTAATTTTTTGAATTAGTTTTTAGTTGATTCTCTGGAATTCTATAAGTATATACCATTATATCATCTGCAAAGAGTAATAACTTTGTTTCCTCATTGGATATTCAAATTCCTTAAATTTCTTTTTCTTCTCTTATTGCTATAGAGAGCATTTCCAGTACAATATTGAGTAGCAGTGACAATAAAGGGCATCTTTGCTTCACCTCTGATATTATTGGAAAAACTTACAGCTTGTCTCCATTACAGATAATGCTTGATGATGGTCTAAGATACATGTAATTTTTCATTTTACGGAAAGCTTCATTTATTCCACTCTTTTTTAGTGTTTTTTTTTTTTAATTAGGAATGGGTGTTATGTTTTGTCAAGGGTTTTTTCTGTACCTATTGATATAATCATATAGTTTCTGTTGCTTTTGTGATTGATATGGTCAATTATATAAAGCCAATCGTGTTCCTGATATTGAAGCATCCCTGAATCCCTGGTATAAAACCCTCCTGGTCATAGTACACGATCCTTGTGATATATTGATGTAATCTCCCTGCTAGTATTTTATTTAAGATTTTTGCATTAATATAAAAAACCTATAGTTTTATTCCTCTGTTTCTTCTCTTCCTTGTTTAGGTATCAGCACCATATTTGTGTGATAAAATAGATTTGGTAGAATTTCTTCTTCACCTGCTTTTCCAAATAGTTTACATTGTATTGGAGTTAATTGTTCTTTGAATATTTAGTAGAATTTGCTTGTCAATCCATCTGATCCTGGGGATTTTTTCTTTGGGAATTTATTGATGCTTTGTTCAGTTTCTTTTCTTGAAATTGAATCTCTTAAATATTATATTTCCTCTTATGTTAATTTGGATATTTTTTCTTTAAATATTAGTTTATATCACTTGAATCCTCAGATTTATTTCCATATACATGAGCCTAATAATTGTTTTAATTTCTTTTCATTGGTTGTGAATTTCTTTTTCATTTTTGATTCTAGTCATTTAAATTTCTTCTTTCTTCTTTTTTTTTAATCAAGTTAATCAGTGGTTCATCTATTTTATTGTTTGCTTGTTTATTTTTCATAAAAGCAACTCTTTGCCTTATTTATTGGTTTGATGATGGTTTTACTTTCAATTTTATTAATCTATTAATGTAAATTTTGGTTTTCAGGATTTCCAATGTTTAATTGGGGATTTTAAATTTGTTCTTTTTATAATTTTCTTAGTTGTATGCTCAAATCATTGAACTGCTCTTTCTATTGACATAAGCATTAGAGGTATAAATTTCACCCTAATTACAACCTTGACTACATCCTATAAATTTTGGTATATCATCTCCTCACTGTCATTCTCTGTAATGAAATTATTTATTGTTTCTATAATTTGTTCTTTGACCCATTATTCCTTTAGGATAGAATTATTTAGCTTCCAATTAATTTTTTATCCTCATGCTGCCCTGTGTTGAATGTAATTTTTATTGAATTATGGTCTGAAAATGATGTATTTAATATTTCTGCAATTCCACATTTTGTTATGATGTTTTTTGTGCCCTATTATATAGACTATTTTGTGAAGGTGCCAAGTACCACTGAGGAAAGGGTCTGTTCTTTTCTATTTCTATTCAGTTTTCTCCATAAGTTTACCATATTGAACTTTTCTAAAGTTTATTTGCCTCATTTACTTTTTTCTTGCTTGTTTTTTGGTAGGATTTCTCTAGTTCTGAGAGGGAAAAGTTGGCGTCCCCCACTGGTATTGTTTTATTGTCAATTTTCTGCTGTAACATACAATTTCTCCTTTAGGAATTTGGGTGCTTTGTTTAGATATGATACCTTTTATCAGGATATAATGTCCTTCCTTATCTCTTTTAATGATTATCAGCTTTTTTTTCCTTTTGCTTTGTCTGAGATCATAACAACTACTCCTACTTTTTTTTACCTTAGCTGAAGCATGATAAATTCTGCACCAACTCCTGACCTTACTCTGTGTGTCTCCCTGCTTTAAATATATTTCTTGTAGATATGATATTGTGAGCTGTTTTTTAATACATTCTGTTAACCTCTTCTGTTTTATTGGTTAGTTTATCCCATTTACTTTCACAGTTTTAATTAATATATGTATCTCTCCTTATTTCCCCCTTGTTTATCCTTCTCTCTTTCTTCTTTCAGTCTTTCACTGTTCACAGATGTTTTGCTTCTGACTACTGCCTCTTTTGGTTTACCCACCTTCTTGTCCCTCCCCTTCACCTTTGTTTATTCTTCCTCCTCAGTCCCTCCAGATTCCCTGTCACTGAATGTGTATGTTATTATCATTTTGAACTAAGTCTGATTAGAGTAATGTTCATGATTTGCCTGCCAACTCCTCATCTTCTTCTGACTCTTATGTGCCTCATCATGTAAGATCATTTACCCCTTTCTGTCTCTCCCTTTTTTCTTTTTCCAATGTATTCATCTTCTTTGTCCATTGTTTATTTCCTCATTTTGGATATCCTTCCATCCTATTTGACTTCATCCTTTCCTCCTTTCTGTCCTAATAAAATCCTAAGTATCTCAAGTGCCTTAATTATCTTACATTTTTAAAGAACCTTAAGTAATTCTAGCATTATAGATATATTAAGTAATTTAATTATTATTTTCTCATGCAAGAATATAATCAGTTTAACCTTATTGAGTTCCTTAAATTCTCAATTTTCTGTTTATCTTTTCATACTTCTCATGAGTATTGAGTTTGATCCTTGAATTTTCTTTTTAACTCCAGTCTTGTTGTCAGGAATGGCTGGAAGTCCTCTATTTCATTAAATATCAATTCCCTTCTCCTCCCTCTCAGAAGATTATGCTTAGCTTTGCAAGGTATTTGATTTCTTTTAGTTGTTTTCCTATATCTTCTGCCTTTCAGAATATATTCTATACCGTTAGGCCTTTAAAGTACAAGCCGCTAAACCCTGTATAATCCTGACTGTGGCTCCACAATATTTGAATTGTTTCATTATGACTGCTTATAGTACTTCTTCCTTGGTCTAGGAGTTCTGGAATTTGGCTGAAAAGTCCTGGTATGTTTTATTTGGGGGCTTTCTTTCAGGTGGTGATGGGTGAATTCTTTCAATTTCTGTTTTCCCCTCTTATTCAAGGATATCTGGAAAGTTTTCCCTAATGTTTTCTTGTAATATGGTGTTCAGGTTCCTTAATTGTTGTTTCTCAATTTCTTATGAAGTAATTTGCTTATATTTGTCAAATTCTCATTTTTTGGAAGTTATTTTCTTCCTTAAACTTTTGTGTTTCTTTTTCCATTTGACCAATCCTATTCTGTAAGGAGTTACTTTCTTCAGTGTGTTTTAAAGCCTCCTTTTCCATTTGATCCAATTTGGTCTGAGGGAGTTGTTTTCTTCAGTGTTTTTGATTCTAACTTCAACTTGGTCAGTTTGAGTTTTTAGTGAGATGTTTTTCATTAAATGTTTTCCCCAAATTGTTGAATCTCTAACATTTATTTTGTTTCATATTTAAACTTCATTTTAAGTTCTTCCAGAGGTTATTTTTTATTTTTTTTTTTAGATACAACTTCCTTTTGACCTGGCCTTTAAGGCTTCACATGTTTCTGCTTTGGCATTGTTGTCCTTTTAAAAATTTGAAACCTGATCTTCTTTGTCACTAAACTAAGGTCAGGTTTTTCATATTTCTTTCATTTATCTTGCCAGTTTTCTTTTTTCTTTCTTTTTTCTTATCATTACCTTGTCTATATATTGAAGTTCTGCTTTGCGCTTGGTATAGAGGGAGTACTATTCCAAGCCTGAAGAGTAGGCTGCTCTGATTTTGGGGGTATGTCTTGCTGCCTTTGAGTTCCATAGTAGTCCTTGGGGAGTATTGGGTGACTTGGCTGGTTTGCTATGAGGATGCTTGCAGGTGTTTTAACTAACTTAATTCTATTATCCATGTTTCCAGTTGCCCTTGTATCTCTGGAGGTTGATTGATCCCTAATCCTATTATATTTTCCCCCACCAGTTGTGCCAGGTGGGCCAGTCTTGCTGATATTTTTCCCTGTCATGCTGTGAAAGCTGGACCCATCAGTATCTTTCCCTACCAAATTTCGGATAAGCTGGTGCTGCCTGTACTTTTTCCTGGGCCATATGTGGTGATTTGTCTCTACTCTGCCAGTTCCCCAGTGTTGCAAGGGCTAGTCTACTCTCCCTTTTCATTCTTTTGGATTGGTTTAATTCTGCTTTTCATTACCTTGAGGCATTTATTTTCTTCATCTCTGTCACTGTCTTTCTGTCTCTGTCTCTGTCTTTGTCTCTCTCTGTCTGTGTCTCTATCTCTCTGTCTCTGTCTGTCTATCTATCTATCTGTCTGTCTGTCTGTCTGTCTATCTGGATGTCTGTCTCTCTCTCTGTAGATGGGTTTAGATGGACTGGGAATATTCTTTACTTCACCATCTTAGTTCTTGGAAATATATTCTGCTTTATTTCTTTTTATGATTTTTTTCATTTGCTAATTCTGTTCCTTTCTTTAATTGAAGTAATTATTTACTATCCATTTTATTATATCGTGAGAAAATTTTAGCAATTTCCAAGACTGGCTTTGCTTTGAATCCATTATAATTTCTTTTCACTCTATTAGAGTTTTTCTTTAGTTTGGTCCGCTCTTCAAGCAATTAAAAATCTCTTGAGATTTTCTGGTAGTTTTGAGGGATTTGTTGTTGTTGTTTTTAGAATTTCTCTTGTTTTTTTTCCCCAGGGGATTATTGAAGTAAGCCTTCTGTTACTCTTTGCTCTACTATCTCTACATAATTTAAGAAAGCACTTTATGAATGTTGTAAATTGATTGTTAAAAGCACACACAAATATACAGGCCATAGGATAATAGATTTAGAGTCTCAAGGTATTAGAGAAATCGTCTAATCCAATACTCTCATTTTCTAGATGAGGGAACAAATATCCAGAGAAGTGAAGTTACTTTGCCAGTTGGTAAATAGAGAGGAAGAAAACAAGCATATATTAAGTGCCTAGTAAGTGCCAGGCACTATGCTAATAAATCTTACAATTATCTTATTTCATTCTCACAACAACTCTGGAGATAGGTGCTATTATTATTCCCATTTTACAGTTCAAGGAACTAACTGAGGCAAAGTTTAATGACATATCCAGGGTCACCAAGCTAATAAATGTCTTCCAAGGCTAGATTTGAAATTCCTGACTCTAGGCCCAACACTATCTACTATATCACTTAGCTTTCTCCAAATCCAATACTTTTTAAAATTATACCCGTTATATAAATAAGCTTTATTTGACAGCAATTTTTTTTTCACTTTTCCTTTGTTGGAGTTTCAAACATTGCTGTGTTAGGAGTGTGTTGGCTGTCAGCTTAGCTCTCTCAAGGTACTTGGAAGTTATACATTTCTGATTCTGAGATCAGTTAAGTTATGAAAGCTTAAAAGGCGTCCAAACCATTAAATAGTTCAACAACATAAATATTTGCTGATCACCTAGAGCAGTGATGGTGAACCTGTGGATGGGTGCCAAAGATGGCACACAGAGGGCTCTCTGTGGACACACAGCTGCCTGTTCTCCCTCCCTCCTAGAGTTTGTTACTAGAAAGACAGAGGGACTCAAGCAGAGCTGCTCCCTTTCCCCTCTCCACAGTGCCTGATGACATTTTTTCACATCCCTTGTCCCTCCACCCAAAAGTCCAAAAAGAGTGCACAGGTAAGGTGGGCGACTCACAAGCTGCAGAGCTCAGGGCACTCCCCTCCCCATCTCTACACTTGCTGAGGATATTCCCCACTTCACCCACCCAGTAACCCAAAGGGAGTGGTTTTTCCTTCCCCTTTGTAGGGTAAGGGTGGGTGCACTTGGTGGAGGAGAGGAGCGCAGAATTCGGTTTCTGGGGTCTTGGGAACAGCACTGGGTCTGGAGGGGGCAGGGCCAGGCACACCATCTCTAAAAGGGTTGCCATCACTGACCTAGAATGTGCCAAGCATAGTGCTAGGCACTTAGGTATACAAAGACAAAAACAATATTCTCTCTGCCCAGTGAGTTTATCTTCTACAAAAACCTAGCTATACGTGTTTCCTCAATCTCTTATATCCTAATCATTTAATTGAAACTGCTTTCTCCAAAATGCCCATGGTTTCTTAATTGGTGAAATCACAGCCCTTTCTCAGTCCTTATCCTTCTTGACCCTCTGCAGCATCTTATCTTTCCCCCTAACCTTTCCCTCTCTCCTACCTTCTCTATTACTGTAGAACTCCCAATCCCTCAGGCTTGTAACCTAGGAGATGTCTTGGATGCTTCACTATCTCTTGCCCCCCATATCAAATATATTGCCAAAGCCTGCCTCTTTCCCCTTTGCAGCATCTCTCCAATGCCCTCTTCTCTCCTCTGACACTCTAATGCAGGCCCTCATCAGCCCACAACCTTGATTATTGCAATAGCCTGCTGATAGGACTGTCTGCCTTTTGTGTTTCTCCGTTACACTCCATCCTCTATTCAGCCACTAAGGTGGTTTTCCTAAAGTACAGCTATGACCTTGTGTCACACATACACACACACACACACACACACACACTCAGTAAAATCTGGTGGCTCCCTATAACCTTCAGGAACAAATCCAAAATGCTTTGATTGTCATTTGAAATCCTTTATAACCTATCCCCCTCCTACCTTTCCATCTTTTCATACCTCAATCTCCAATATATGTTCTTTGACCTAGTGACACTGACCTCCTGGTCATGAACAAGACCTCGTCCATCTCTCAATTATGGGCATTTTCTTTGATTGTCCCCCATGCCCAAAATGCTCTCTCTATTCTGCTCTGCCTGCTGACCTCTTTGGCTTCCTTCAAATCCTAATTAAAATTTGTTCTTTTACTAAAAGCTTTCCCCATGTCCTCTTAATTCCTTCCTCTTTTCCTATTTTTCCTCTTTCCTCTTTTAATTATTTTATTTATTTATTTTTAATATTTAATTATTTTAAAATTTTAATAAATAATAAATAATATTATAATATAACATTATATATAATATATTATAATATACATAATATATAATATATAAAATAAATAAAAATTTAATATTTAATTATTAATATATAAATATAATAAAGTGCCTTCCTCTTTTAATTATTTCTTATTTATCTCATATATAGCTTGTTTTTTATGTATGCATTAGACATAGTATATACATATATAAATATAAGTAAGTATATATGTGTATTTATATACATACATATATATATATATATATATTTAAAATTTGCATCTTGTCTCCTCCATTAGATTGTAAGCTCCCTAAGTGAAAGGATGATTTTTTGCTTCTTTTTGTATTGCCAACACTTAGCACAATGCTTGGCATGTGCTTAAATATTTATTATTTGATTAATTGACCTTTTCCTCCTAGATACTCTATACTCTCTGAGTTTTCATGACACTGTTCTTTTGGCTCTTCCACTTGTTTGGCCACTCTCTTTCTCCTTTGCTGAAATGTTTTCCATGCCATTGTAGAGTAGCTAGATGGTGGAGTGAGTAGGGCAACAGGCTTGAAGTCAAGAAGACCTGAGTTCAAATCTAGTCTCAGACACTAGCTCTGTGAGCCTAAGTCATTTAATCCTGTTTACCTCAGTTTCTTCATCTGTAAAATGAGCTGGAGAAGGAAATAGCAATATACTCTAGTATCTTTGCCAAGAAAACCTCCAAAAGGAAACATGAAGATTCAGGCATGATTGAAACTACTGAATTGAATTGAATTGAAGTTCCAAGTCATTCCTGTTCCTGTTCACTACACTCCAGGACTTTCCCCTTAGTCTTCTTCTCTGCATTTGTCCATATTCTTTTTTAAAAAAAAACCCTTACCTTTCATTTTAGAAAATATTGTGTATTGGTCCCAAGGCAGTAAGGGCTAGACAATGTGGGTTAAGTGACTTGCCCAGGATCACACAGACAGGGAGTATTTGAAGTCAGATTTGATCAAGGTCCTCCTGTCGCTAGGTCTCACTCTCAATCCACTGAACCACCCTGCTGCCCCAATTTTCTCCATATTCTTATTTAATCAACTCATCGTCCATTATTTTTACAGGTTACAATGGGTTGTCTGTATGTAAAAGTCTATATGTGTGTGTATCTATCTATCTATTTGTCCGTCTGTCCGGTCCCATTCTCTCTACCAAGTTCTAGTCCTAAATCAACTCTTGCCTTTTGAATATTTCTAACGATATATCCAATAGATACCTTAAACCCAACATGCCCCTCAAAGAACTCATTATATTTTTCTCCTAACTCACCCCTCCATAGCCAATCAGTTGGCAAGTTTTACAGTTTATACATCTACATATCTCACATCCTAGCTCTTCTCATTACTTACACAATCAATACCTTTATTCAGCACCCCCCCTCTCTCTCTGTCTCTCTGTCTCTGTCTCTGTCTCTGTCTGTCTCTCTCCGTCTCTCTCTCTTTTGGGGGGGCAACAAAACAAAACAATCTTACTTTCTGTCTTAGTAACAATAGACAGAAAGGCATGGGTTAAATATAATGGGACTAAATGACTTGCCCAAGATCACCGTATCTGAAGTATCTGAAGCCAGATTTGAGTTCAGATTCTCCCTTTTCCTCCTCCTCCCCATTCTCTTCCTGCTCTTCCTCCTCCTCCTCCTCCTCCTTCTTTTCCTCCTCCTCCTCCTTCTGTTTCTGTTTCTGCTTCTTCTGCTTCTTCTCCTTTTTTTTTTTTAAATTGTTACTGTCTGTCTTAGAATCAATACTATGTATTGGTTCTAAGGCAGAAGAGTGGTAAGGGCTAGGCAATGGGGATCAAGTGACTTTACCAGGGTCACGTAGATAGGAAGTGTCTGATTCCAGATTTGAACCCAGGACCTCCTGTCTCTGGGCTGGGCTCTCAATCTACTGAGTCACTCAGCTGCCCCCTCCTTCTCCTTCTCTTCCTTCTTTTTCTCCTCCTCCTCCTCCTCCTCCTCCTCCTCCTCCTCCTCCTCCTCCTCCTCCTCCTCCTCTTCTTCTTCCTTCTCTTCCTCCTCCTTCTCTTCTTCCTCCTTTTTCTCCTTCTCTTCCTCCTCCTTTTTCACCTCTTCTTCCTCCTCCTCCTCCTCCTCCTCCTCCTCCTTCTCCTTTTCCTCTGCTTTGCTTTGAGCTGGAAAAAGAATCAAAAGGCACAGGTGAAGTGTCCAAGGTATTCATTTACCTGACCAGGTCTTAAAAGATATGAGATGAAAGCTTTTAGAACATCTAATCCTTATTCACTTACCTAACACCACATCAATATACCATTTAACCTTTCCATTTTCTCATATGCAAAATAAGGATAATTATGTTTGACAAAGTGAAGTACTATGCAAATGTAATTTCAGCAGATACTTACCTATAAGATACACTGGTCAGAGTATTTTTACATATCCTTTATTTTCATTATGAGGCAATCAAATTTGATCTCATTTGGAGATGTCATGTCTAGTACTTATCTCATTCAGTAGTATGAGTAAGTTCTATCAGACAAATATCTCCAGTGGCTCTGGATCTCAGCAAAACCAAAGGATATGCTGGGGCTAACTACAAGATGGCTTGTCTCTCCTTCCTGAGCTCATCTCCTTTTGGTAACTACTCTTGCCTCAGTTTAAAGGTTGAGTGAGGGTCACAGTGCCTCCAACCAATGTGGAAGAACCTTTTCCTTCATCCAGTCCCTTCTGAATTTCAAGTGAGTTCATTCAAAAAAGTATATTGTATCTAGACTTTTAATCATAGCCCCGGAAGAATTAGTAAGACTAAATATTTCAAAGAAAACACTTTGTATATCTCCTTGCAGCCTACACATTTTCCCCAAACCAGGCAGCCCCTTACTTTTGTTTATAGGTAATCCCGAACCCAAGAGCTGTCCCTGCCCTCAGTCATTGATTAGAAGCTAATAGCCATTTACCCTCTAGAGTCTAGCCTCTTCCTATTCATGGAAAATTCTCCTGAAGATCCTGGGTGTCTAGTTAAAGGATGCGTGTGTAACTCAGGGGCTAAGGACTCTTCAGTAAACAACAACAGCTAACATTTTATAATACTGCTTTAAGATTTGCAAAGTGATATAGGTCTATTTATGTATCTATCCATTTTATCCATGTTTATCTATCTATCCATCTATGTGCCTCATTTAATTAACCAGTTAGTGCTTGTCTCTCAAAATGACTTAAGAATTAAAGAGGACAAATCAGGTATTGATTCTCTTAATCAGATAATTACTCTTGATTTCCATTCTTGACTTAGGTCTACATGCATGTATTAAATAATTTATACATATCAGCTAACATGGACTTTTCAATACACAAAGAAGAAAACAAAGAATTTTATATGGAAATGTGAATCTATATTACATACATATTGTTGTATTAAGTACATATAAAATTTAAACAATCACAACAAAGCTACCCCTCTGATTTATTCCCCCTTTTGATCTTCCTTTTAAAAATGTTCACTGACTTTTTTTTTGTTTTCACTGTTATTACTATTCATCCAGTTCTCCCATTATTCTCCCCTTTCCTTCCCTCAAATTAAAAGGTGCTCTCTTGTACCAGCCACAGTAAAGAACAAATCCACACATTGACTGTGTCTAGAAATATGTGTCATTTTCATCTGGTCCATCACTTTTGTGCCAGGAGGGAGGAGACATATTTCATCATTAATCTTCTAGAGTCATGATTGATCCCTGCACTAGTCAAAGTTATTAATCTTCAGAAGTTATTTTCCTTGAAAATATTATAGTTATTTGTGTTCCCTCCCCACCTAGGACACTCCAGAAATTGCAAGTATACTTAAAGGTTGGGTCCCTAGAGGGTAGCTGCTACTTTGGTTTCTATTAGTAGCCTAAGAGTTTTCATTACTAACATTAAAACTCCCAACCTCTGATTAGTGTTTCTATTTCCAGTGGGAGATACCAAGTATTAGCAAAGGCCTTCATTAAGATGCCATGGTAAAGGGAACAGCAAGGTGGCTCAATGGATAGAGGGTTAGAGTCAGACCTAGAGATGGGAGATCCTGGGTTTAAATCTGGCCCCAGACACTTCCTAACTGTGTGACCCTGGGCAAGTAATTTAACCCCAATTGTCTAGCCCTTACCACTCTTCTGTCTTAGAACCAAATACACAGTATTGTCTTCTAAGACAAAAGGTAAGGGTTTTTAAAAAAACATGGCATGTTAAATCTTTCACATGTATCAGACTCGCCAACATTACAGGAAAGGAAAATAGCAAATGCTGGAGTCAAGATGTGGAAAAATTGAGACACCAGTGCAGTGTTGGTAGAGTGGTGAACTAGTCCAACCATTTTTGAGAGCAATTTAGAACTACATCCAAAGGCTATAAAAAACTGTGCATACCATTTGAGTGAGCAATATCACTACTAGATCTATATCCCAAAAAAATCAAAGAAAAGGGAAAAGACTTATTTCTACATAAACATTTTTAGCAATTCTTTTTGTGCTGGCAAAGGATTAGAAATTGAAGGGATGCCCATCCATTGGGGAATGGCTGAACAAGTTGTAGTTTGTGACTGTGATGAAATACTATGAGAAATGATGAACAGAATAGTTTCAGAAAAACTTGGGAAGACTTATTAACTCATGTAAAGTAAAGTGAGCAGAACCAGAAGAACACTGTAGACAGTAACAGTAATATTGTAAGGATGATCAACTGTGAAAGACATAGCTACTCTGAAAAACCAATCAAAGACAGTTCCAAAGGTCCTATGATGAAAAATGCATCACCAGAGAGAGGAATGATAAACTCTGAATGCAGATTGAAGCAAACTTTATTTTACTTCATTTTTATTTCTTAAGTTTTTTGTTTATATTTTCTTCAGCAACATGGTTAACACGAAAATGTTTTTTATAACTTCACATGTATAATCTATATAAAATTGCTTGTCTTTTAAAGGCGGAGAGTGAAGGAGGTGGGAGAGAGAATTTAGAACTCAATTAAAAACATTTTAAATATTTTTTACATACAATTGGGAAATATTTAACAAAATAAATTATATATTCATATATATATTAAAGATGACATGATAAAAATAGTAGCTACACAAACATTCCCATAAATTTGGGGCATACTCTCCCCCAAACATTGTCTTAAGATTGATTTCAAACTTTTAGAATCCCTTGATAAGAAGATATTCTTGGAGGGGACTCATTTGCCAAGGTATATTCCATAACTCCCAAATCACAGGTCCAGGTCCTTTCTTGCTGCATCCCATTGTATGACCACAGTTAGTGTCATTTGAATCCATACCCCCTCTCTTTTATGCTATTAGGAGGTACATTCCTTGAAACTTTTATTCAGATGATTATTTCTCCATATTTGAGACCCAGAAAGAATAGAGATTTAAACTGCAGATAGACACAAATTCTCATAAACTGACTGTCTAATTACTGGATATGGTGCCTCCTTCTTGAGTATATCTGCTACTAGACACCAGATGGAGTAAAGAAAATCCCTTCTTACCATCAATAGGTGAAGAGTTGGATTCTTCCCAACTCTTATTCTTTTCACCTGCCATCCTATCCCCAATGCTCAGTTAGTTAAAGCCAGCAGTTGAGTGGCAGAATAGTTTTGTTTATTTGTTTGTGTATGTTTGTTTTATTTAACCAATGACCAGGCTCCTTTTCTGATCCACAATCACATTCCACTCCCCCTACTTGCATATTGACTCAGCTTTTAATATTCAATAATTTCTCAATTCCCTCAGTTTCCTCTCATCTCTGATCAAAAGACCAGAGGGTAGAGCAATAAATTCAGTTTAGACATCTTAGAAATTTCCAGAACTCCTCTTTTTTCCACCATTGGCTCTACTTGGTTTTGAGTCCATAGAACATCATGTCTTCTCACTGGATACCTTCTTGTGGTCCCTCTAGTCTCTCCCTCTTTTTCAGTTTCCTTTGTGTATTGTTTTCCCCCCATTACATAGAATGTAGCTCCTTAATATCAAAGACTGAATTTCATTTTCTTACCTATATGCCCAGTGAAATCCTAGAATATAGTAGATACTTAATAAATGTTTATTGAATTAAATTGATTTCCAACTTTGTTTTTGATTCTTTACTTCAACAAAAAGTATTTAAACAAATATTTTTGTATATGCGTGCCCATTCCTTCTTTGCTTGATTTTCCCTCCCCTCTTTTTTGTCAACTTTGCTAGTGGGACAGATGTAGAGTCTCAGAATTGTTTGCATTTCTATTCTTAGGGCTTTGGAGCAATCTTTCATATGATTGTTTATAATTAGAAATTCTTCTTTTGAGACCTTTTTGTTTATATTGTTTGATGATTTATCACAGAATGACTCCTGGTGTCATATGTTTGTGTTAACTTGCTATATACCTTGGGAATAATATAAATAAAATAATTCTAAGAGATTATGGCATTATGGACTTAGAGCTGAAAAGGGCCTTATAGAGAAATCCATCCCCCAAGTTTTCTTTTCTTTTCTTTTTTAAACTATGTCTTTTGTATTTCTGTTTGTCAGTTCTTCCTTTGCAGGTTAACATTCACAAGTTATTCTTCAAACATTAGTTCTGTAGTTGTATAGAATGTTCTCTTGGTTCTGCTCATTTCACTATTCATATTGTTCTTTCCATGTTTTTCCAAAATTAATCTGCTCATCATTTCTTACTGCATAGTGATATTCCATCACAATCATATGCCACAACTTGTTAAGCCATTCCCTAATTCACAGATATCCTCTCAATTTCCAGTTCTCTGCTACCACATAGAGAGCTTCTCTAAATATTCTTAGAACATATAGGCTCTCCTTGGGAAACAGATCCAAAAGTGATATTTCTTGATCTATCTCTTATTTTCAAATGAGGAAACTGAACTCCAGAGAGGCTAAGTGATGTGTCTAGATACACATATAGCTGTTTTATATCTGAGGCATGATTTAAACCTAGCTCTTACTGACTCCAATCTAAAGTGTCTCTATAGTATCACACTAGCTTTCAATTGGATGCAAAGATTTATTCTTTTCCCACTTAACCACTTCTCTTCTTATCCTGGTTGCATTGATTTTGTTAGAATGAAAGCTTTTCAATCGTATGACATAAAAATCATCTCTTCTTTTTTTTTATCATCTTTGCCCCTTTTTTGGTTAAAAAATCTTTCCCTAAGTATAATGGAGATAAACATAAAATAATCCTGATGCATTAGATTGGAACCAAATCATGGAGGTGGCAGGGATGGAGACTTAAATACATGACAAGAGAATTTGTATTATATCCTATGAGCAATAAACAGTCATTGAGAAGATTGGTGGAAAATACAGGAGAAAAGAACAAATTAAAAAAAAAGAGAGAGAGGGGCATATGATTTAAATTCACCCAAGTAAAAAAGTGACCAATTAAAAAAACAGAATTCTTTCTTTTACCATGGTTGTGAAAAATATCAAATCCAATTCTCTTATTATTATTTTGGTATGATTTTTAATATTCAAATTTTGGTTAAATTTCTGTGCTCCAGAAGCAAGAGTTATGACCAATGGATAGCTATTGCAAGGAAGCAGATTTTTTGTTCTTTATAAGAAAACCTTCTAATATGTAGGGGCCCCCAAGTAGAACAGACTTTTATATGAGTGAGATGCTTTTCACTGGAAATATTCAAGTAAAATATTATAAATCTATTAAGGAATGCTATGGAAGGAATTCCTGTCTGCTATTTAAATTCCTATTTTCTCCTAGTTTTTCTACTTATATGATGATTTCTCTGTCTCATTTGCTAGATCAT
This sequence comes from Monodelphis domestica, assembly GCF_027887165.1. Taxonomy (NCBI): domain Eukaryota; kingdom Metazoa; phylum Chordata; class Mammalia; order Didelphimorphia; family Didelphidae; genus Monodelphis; species Monodelphis domestica. The sequence goes on from NC_077230.1 coordinate 68,307,369, forward strand.
CATCCCTATCAAACCCTCCAATATTGAGTTCCCAGCCATTCCCTACATCTCCCAAGACTTTGTCTTGGTCCTTCTTCTCTTTTCCCTCTATCATCTTTCTCAGCCATCTATTCATATCTCAAGGGCTCAATTATCATCTCAAGGCAGATGATTCCCACATCCATACATACAGGCTAATTTCTCTCCTGAGCTCCACTCCTGTATCACCAAATTGCTTGACAGACATCTTGGAACTAATGTCCTATAGACATCTCAAACACAACATGTCCAAAACAAAACTTATTATCTTGGCTATCAAACCCTCTCTTCTTCCTGGCTTTCCTATTACTACTGAAGATACCATCATTCTCCCATCACTCAGACTTGCAATTTCATCCTTGACTTCTCACTGTTACTTATCCTATATGTCCATTTCCTTGTCACTTCTTCATTCACATCTTATAGAGGCATGCCTTCAACTCACACAGTCACCAAATAGTTTAGACTCTCTTGCCTACATTATTATAATTTTCCCTTGTGTTTCTCTCCATCCATTCTATTTCCAACATATCCACCAAATGATTTTCTGAGTTTTGGAGAGGTCAGATGAAAAGAAGCAGCCTATACATGGAGAGTTTAAACACACTTTATTGTTACTTGCAAAAAAGAGAGAAGAGCTGCTGTCAGAGACAGACAGTCTTGTTGTGTGGCCTTCCTGCCCATTGTGGATAGCATATTATAGGAGTGAAGGTATTCATCCTCTAGCTGAAAGCCCAGAGCTCCTCAAGGTTCAGACATATATAGACATTTAAACAAAGAACCAGAATGATAGTAATTGGAGGTTAACCCATTATCGATAACCAGTAAAACGGAGGGGATTTTCTAAATTGCCTAATAAGGATTCAGGAATCAGGAGCAGGAAAGTAGGGAACATAACCCTGATTGTACCAATTCAGCAAAAGGCTGAAAAGGTGATAGTTAATTAATGCCCAGGCTCTGGCTTTATTAGCGTTGACATATTTGCATGCTGAGGGGCTGGGCTGTACTAGTCAAACTAATTTTTATCAGTCAAAATTTTCCTAAGGAACAAAACTGACCATTTCATTCTACTATCCAGTAAAATTCACATGGTTCCCTATTACCTCAGGATCAAGCAAAAAGTCATTTATTAGGCATTTAAAATTCTCTACAACCTGATCCATTCTTACCTTTCTAATATTAGACTTTACTTCCCTCTACTCCTTCTACTATCCAGCCATAATAGCCTTCTTCTTCCTCACTCAGGACCCCACTTCCTTTCTTTGTCTCTGTGCCTTGACTGTCTTCCACACCTGCCACATGTTTCCTTCCTCACCTCCACCTCTCATTTCCCTGGCTTCCTTCAAGACTTACCTGATATCCTCTTCTCTCCTGGAGGTCTCTTCTAATGGCTAATGTTTTCCCTTCTAATGTAATGCCTTCTTCTACTATTTAATGTATATATTCTATGTATATAGTTATTTACATGTTGCCTTTACCATCTGATTGTAAGCTCCTTGAGGGAAGGGGTTTTTTCTCTCCTTTTATGTAACTCTATGATTGGAACAGAGATTTATACTTAATAAATATTTATACTTAATAAAAACTTATTGACAGATGATTTCTTGATAGGCAAGTAGAACTTGATAAATTCTAAGGTTTCTTCTAACTCTGAGGCTCTGATTTTAGTTTCTAATGTGATATTATTTAGCAAAAATGTATTCCTATGTGGCCCAGAATTAGTGACAGATAATTTAGGACTGGGACAGAAAAACTGGTAAATTGATAAAATGTTTGTTTTTGTTTATTCTACTTCTTATGCTCACTGAATAATACCTCTGTAATTCAGCATGAAGTTAACAGGATATGTGTACATATATACATTAATATTTATATACATATACATATGCATATAAATCATGTATAGTCATAGAGGCAGTTAGTACACATATGTATGTATTTGTACACACAGACCTGATTTCAAATGTGGTCCCAGACGCTGACAGTGTGATTCTGGGGAAGTGATTTAACCTCTACTTGCCTCAGTTTCCCAGTATGCAAAATTGGGGATAATTATAGCATCCGTCTCCCAGAGTTATTGTGAGGATCAAATGAGATAATATTTGTAAAATGTTTTACAAACCTTTAAGTCTATTATTATATGTTGCATATATCATTATATACCTATTTTTAAAATTCAAGATCTGAAATCTTAAAATGATCTTTCTGAAAATATATGATTTATCAAATGAACTTAGTTTTTCTTTGCTTTTTGTTATTGTAGTTGTCAGACTTCATTACCCATTTCATTCTAAGTTGGAATAAAATGCAGTTGTTTATCAACTTTGGAATTGCCTGAAGCTTATGAAGGAATTCCAGGGGGAACCATGAAATGATTCTGTAATATGAGATTGTTGCATACAGAAGAAGAGTCAATCATGAAATTGATAATCATCTACTAAAGTCTGAAAGGGATGTGTTCCTCTTATTTCCTCTTTTTGCCATGGTAAAACTAATTATTTGATTTGCTTTGATGCTGTTTAGTCATCCCGTGCTTTCCTAGTAAAGCCATTTTGTTTGTTTTTTAACCTTTGTCCTCATCTTCAGCAGGTAGTATAACCAGAAGTGGGTGTAATTTTCCCTCAGCCCATTCCATCTATTTTAGAGAAATGTAAATAATCCAATACATTTACTCAGAGAATTACTCATTATCCTCAGTGTTCTTGGGAAGGAAGTTCATGGTTAAGTTGTCCTAAGGAGAGAGAAAATCAGATTCTAGACTTACCATGTTTGAATCTGGTTTTAGAATTAACTTTAGACACAAGCCTTTCTGGAGAAATTGCTGTGAACAGGAAGACCCTAGGGTGGTTGCCTGTTAGTCCCTTATGTTTTTTCTGACTCTGAACTTTAACTCCCTGAAAAGGTTTAGGACCACCCTGAAGCATCTCTTTACCAGGCTGGTCCCTTCTCCCATCCCCTTTTGAAATATTCATTTTGGTGACAAGCCCAGGTCAGCTTTGTTTCATCCCACTTCTAGCTTCTGACTTTTTGGAATTAGCCATCAAATCCATACGTAGGTACCTTCCACCTTCCCCTTTTCATCTCCCTTTTTATATGCAGTCTCCCACCATTAGAATGTGAACTCCTTTAGGGCAGGAACTGTCTTTTTGCTTGTATTTGAATCTCCAACACTTAGTACAATGCTTGGCACATAAATAAATGCTTCTTGCCTCTCTGTCTTCCTAATGTAAATGACTAGAAGGAGAGATTGGGTTATTTGGTTTTAGTTTATCTGCCAACAAACATCCAGCCTATTATCTTGCATTGGGGGAAAATAAATAACATCATTCATTTAGCTCCTAGCATTTGTCCACTCTCCTAAATTGGCCCAAGAGAACTCATTCTGAGGCCCCTCTGAATAATAAAAAAATCTACCAGCACTCATTCTTTCTCCCCCTCCTCATTTCATATTACCCAGATGCCTTATGCTATTATCTCCTTCATCTTTGCCTCAAATCATAAAGTAGCTTGTCTCCTTGCCCAGGCAAATTCATATGCATGTGCAAGTGATCCCATTCCATCACTTCTCCTCCAATAGATTGTCCCCTCTCTCATCCCCAGTCCACCACTTCTCTTCAGTCTCTTCCTTTGCTGCTTCCCTACTGATTATAAACTCATGTCTCTTTCACCTACAAAAATTTTGATTGATCTTTCTAGCCTTACTAGCAATTATCCTACATTTCTCCTCTCCTTTGTAACTAAGCTCCTTGAAAAAGCCATCAATAATAAATGGCTTCACTTCTCATTTCAATTCTTTTTTTTTTTGTCAATCCCTTACTGTTTGTCTTAGAATCTATTCAAGTATTGGTTCCAAGACAGGAAAAAGCAGTAAGGACTAGGTAGTTTAGGTTAAGTAACATCTTCAGGGTCACATAGCTAGGAAGTATCTGAGTTCAGATTTGAATCAAAGTCAGTCTGTCCCTATGTACTGAGCCATCTAATAGCCCTTTCTCACTTTTCTTAAGTCATCTATCAAAAATGTTTTTCTCCAAAGTTACCATTGATCTCTTAATTACTAAATGTAATGGTCTTTTTTTTCCAGTCTCCATCTCTCTTGACCTCTCTGCAACTTTTTACACTTCTAATCACCTTCTCCATGATACTGTTTTTTTTTCTACTTTCCATGACACTAGTCTGCTTCTTCTCCTAACTCTCTGATCATTCCTCAGTCTCTTTTTTAAAAAATTAATTTTCTGTTTCTTAGTAACCACCATCACCAAACAAAAATATTTAGCTAAACAAAAGCATAAATCGATTATGGAAAATGGCAGCTTAGTAGCAGCAAAAGCTGAAACTGCTCTGATAATCCTTCCAAACCCATTTTTATAAATCACCTCAAAACAACAGGAATCCAAATCCAACAGAAAAATGTAGTTAGGGGGCTATCCCACTAAGCACAACTTGAAAGGTAGGCAGAGAGAGAGAGAGTTGCTTTCCATGAGATCAAGGGGAACCAGAAGAAAAACTGCACACAGAGGACTGTTAGCCAACCCTCCCCTCACTGGGCCAAATTCTGTGACTGGACATAGGCTAACTTTGGGATCCCAGGATGTGGGCTACACCAACAAAAGGGCACCTCATATCTACACCCTTAAAGTCTCAGGCCCTGGACTAGCCTGCAGTGGGGCCTGGAAGTCCATAGCTTTCAAGTCTGCTCTGCTGTTGTGAAGACCTAGCCCCAGGGCAAAATAGCTCTCAGTGCTGATCCCTAGAAGCCCGTAGGGGAGACAGAATTAGCAAATAGCTTTCTGGGGTTATTTAAGTAGATCATCATATCATCTGTAAAGAGTGATAGCTTGATCTCCTCATTGTCTATTTTAATACCTTCAATTTCTTTTTCTTCTCTAATTGCTACAACTAGTGTTTCTAGTACAATGTTAAATAATAGAGGCGATAATGGCATCCTTGTTTCTCTCCTGATCTTATTGGGAAGGCTTCTAGTTTATCCCCATCGCAGATGATGTTTGCAGATGGTTTTAGATATATACTGTTTATTATTTTTAGGAAAGACCCTTCTATTCTTATGCTTTCTAGTGTTTTCATTAGGAATGAGTGTTGTATTTTGTCAAAGGCTTTTTCTGCATTTATTGAGATAATCATGTGATTTTTGTTGTGTTGCTTGTTAACATAGTCAATTATGTGGATGGTTTTCCTAATATTGAACCTTGCATTCCTGGTATGAATCCTACCTGGTCATAGTGAATAATTCTCGTGTTCACTTACTGGAGTCTTTTTGCTAGTATCCTATTTAAGATTTTTGCATCTATGTTCATTAAGGAGATTGGTCTATAGTTTTCTTTTTCTGTTTTTGACCTGCCAGTTTTTGGGATCAGTACCATATTGGTGTCATAAAAGGAATTTGGTAGAACTCCCTCTTTACTTATTATGTCAAATAGTTTGTATAATATTGGGATTAGTTGTTCTTTGAATGTTTGATAGAATTCATTTGTGAATCCATCTGGACCCAGGGATTTTTTCTTAGGGAGTTCTTTGATGGCTTGTTCAATTTCTTTTTCTGATATGGGGTTATTTTGGTAGTCTATTTCTTCCTCTGTGAGTCTAGGCACTTTATATGTTTGTAAATATTCATCCATATCACCTATATTGTCATATTTATTGCCATATAATTGGGCATAATACTTTTTAATGATTGCCTTAATTTCCTCTTCATTAGAGATAAGGTCTCCCTTTTCATCTTGGATACTATCAATTTGCTTTTCTTTCATCTTTTTATTAGTTTGACCAGTACTTTGTCCATTTTATTTGTTTTTTCAAAGTACCAGCTTCTAGACTTATTTATTAAATCAATAGTTCTTTGACTTTCGATTTTATTAATTTCTCCTTTGATTTTTAGGATCTCTAATTTAGTCTTCATCTGAAGATTTTTAATTTGTTCACTTTCTATTTTGTTAATTTGCATGCCCAGTTCATTGACCTCGGTTCTCTCTAATTTGTTAACATATGAACTCAAGGATATGAATTTCTCCCTGATTGTTGCTTTGGCTGTATCCCTTAGATTTTGAAAGGATGCCTCATCATAGTCATTTCCTTCAATAAAATTATTAATTATTTCTATGATTTGTTCTTTAACTAACTGATTTTGGAGAATTGCATCATTTAATTTCCAATTAATTTTTTATTTGCCTCTCCATGTACCCTTATTAATTATTATTTTCATTGCATTGTGATCTAAGATGTTTGCATTCATTATTTCTGCTCTTTTGCACTTGTTTGCAAGGTTTTTATGCTCTAATACATGGTCAATCTTTGTGAATGTACCTTGTGCTTCTGAAAAGAAGGTGTATTCCTTTTTGTCCCTATTTATTTTTCTCCACATATCTACTAACTCTAATTTTTCTAAGATTTCTTTCGCTTCTCTTACCTCTTCCTTATTTATTTTTTGGTTTGATTTATCTAGATCTGATAGAGGAAGGTTTAGGTCTCCCACTAGTATAGTTTTACTGTCTATTTCATCCTTGAGTTCCACTAGTTTCTCCTTTAGAAATTTGGATGCTATGCCATTTGGAGCATACAAGTTGAGTACTGATATTTTGTCATTGTCTATACTGCCTTTTATAAGGTTGTAATTACCTTCCTTATCTCTTTTAACTAGATTTATCTTTACTTTGACTTTGTCAGATATGATTGCAACTCCTGCCTTCTTTTTATCAGTTGATGCCCAATAGATTTGACTCCATCCTCTTACTTTTACCCTATGCATGTCTACCTTACTCATGTGTGCTTCTTGTAGACAGCATATGGGAGGGGTTTGGATTCTAATATGTTCTGCTATTTGCTTGTGTTTTATGGGTTATTTCATTCCATTCACATTCAGAGTTATGATTACCAGCTGTGTATTTTCTAGCATTTTGATTTCTACTCCTAGTCCTGCCATTTCTTCTTTCACTATTTCCTTCTACACCAATGTTTTGTTTTTAACCCATCCCCGTAATTCCCATCCTTCTTTTACTTTCCTTTCTACACCCTCCCTTCTTATTCCCCCCCTTATTTTCTTTACAGTCTTTTTAAATATACCCCCCCCACCTTTGCCCTCCCTTGTACTGCTTCCCTCCCCACCAGTCAGTTTGTTACCCTTTAACTTCCCTATAGGGTGCAAATCAATTCTCTGCCCCAATGGATTGGGTTGTTCTTCCCTCTTTGAGTCAATTTCAATGCACGTACAAGTTGAGTATTTCCAAATCCAACCTCTTTACCCTTCCGGTGTATTGATATTCTCCCCCCTCCCACCATGAGCTTCTTTGTGACATATAAATTTACCCCCTTTTGTTTCTTTTTCCATTTCTTTTAATATTAACCTCTTTTTTTAGCTCTAGTTGTATAAATATATATATACACACATATATATGTATTTATGCATACATATATGTATATACATATTTATATCTTGTTATTTCATCGTATACAGTTTGCCACTGTTCCCTCTATGTGTAAATCTTCCTGCTGCCCAGTTGATAATATCAATTTTTAAGAGTTACCAATGGCCTCTTTTCTTATAGGGATACATATAATTTTAACTTATTGGGTCTCTTAAAAAAAGGGTGTTTTTTTTGTTTTGTTTCATTTTTCTTTTTTCCCTCTTTTTAAATGACCTTTTGATGATTCTCTTGAGTTCTGTGCTTGGGCATCAAATTTTCTTTTCAGGTCTGATCTTTTCTTTAAAAATGCCTGGAATTCTTCTATTTTGTTAAATGACCACACTTTCCCCTGTAAGAATATAGTCAGTTTTTCTGGGTAGTTGTTTCTTGGTTGTAGACCTAGTTCTCTTGCTTTCCGGAATATCATATTCCATGCCTTTCAGTGTAGATGCAGTCAGATTCTGTGTTATCCTCACTGTGGTTCCATGGTATCTGCATGACTTCTTCTTAGCAGCTTGTAATATTTTTTCCTTGGTCTGGTAGTTCTTGAATTTGGCTATAACATTCCTGGGTGTTGTCAGTTGGGGATTAAGTACAGGAGGTGATCTGTGTATTCTTTCAACCTCCTCTTTTCCCTCTTGTTCTAGAATATCGGGGCAATTTTCTTGGATAATTTCCTGCGGTATGATGTCCAGGCTTTTTCTTTTGTCATGGTCTTCAGGTAGACCAATGATTCTTAAGTTGTCTCTTCTGAAACAATTTTCTAAATTTTCTGTTTTGTGAATGAAATGCTTCATATTTTCCTCAATTCTTTTATTCTTTTGATTTTGTTATATAGTGTCCTGCTGCCTTGTGAAGTCATTTAATTCTAGTTGTTGTATTCTGGTTCTTAAAGACTGGATTTCATCCCTGGTTTTTTGGTCATCCTTCTTCTGGTCTGATTTTCTTTGGAAGTCATCTTTCATCTTTGCCTCCTCTTTCATCTCTTTTGACTCATTTTCAAGCTTATTAATTTTGGCTTTCAAGACACTATTTTCTGTTTCCAGATGACTTATCTTACTTTAAAAGTTGTCTTCAGCCTCTCTTAATTGTATTTTGAGTTCTTCCAGAGCCTGTATCTAATTCTATGTGTTTTCTGGTTTTTTGTTTGTTTGTTTGTTTGTTTGTTTTTGCTTGGAGTTCCTTCATTCTTCTCTGTTCCATTTGCTCTTTTTTATTGCCTGTATAGAAGCTGTCAATTATAATTTCTTTTTCCTTTTTCTGTTATTTGTACATATTTACCCCTTCTTTACTCCCTGCTGTTGCCTGAGCTCTTGCTTTTCTAATTTATTTTTTGTGTGTGTGGTTTTGGGCTGTTCTTTCCACCTTCACCCTTGGAATTTTGTCAGTAAATCTCTCAGTGCAGTCTGTGGGAGAGGGGTGTTGGAGCTTGAGCTTCTCTGCCCTCTGGAAGCTTTGACATGATTAAGTCCAGCAGTCTGTGGGGGAGGGGTTTTGATGGGATTAAGTCTGGATAGAATGGCAGATCTGCCGTGGGGCCAAACCGTTGGGAAGGGGGGGAGGAATATGGAGTGTCTGCACTACTGCAACTATGCCTCCCACTCTGGACTCTGTGTGTCTCTTCTATCTGCTTCCAGACTGCCTGTGTTGGACACTCTGAGCCTGCCACAGCTTTGCCTGCAAGGTACTCCCTCCAGACCAGCACCTTTGTCCGCCCAGAGGTTCCAACTGCAGCTGCTGGAGGCTTAGTGCTCTAAAGTGGGAGGGGCCCCAGGACCTTCCTTCTTCCTTCTCCTTAAACCAGAGTGTTCTCAAATTCTGGCTTTTAGGGGTGTACTTTTTACTTTGAATCCAGCAGGAGGGTTCTTTGGCTCTGTCTTGTTGTTAGGTTTGATTTTCAGTCCCCTAGGAGCATCCAGTTTGCAAGTGGTAAGGAAGAGTTTTCAGAGGTCTAAACATTTGCTGCCTCTATGCTGCCATCTTTACTCAGCCTCCTATCATATACTTTATATCAAAGCAAGACCTAGCTCACAAAAGGGAGGATAAGCACACAATTGAAGGAATCAGACAAGAGGGAGTTAATTTTAGATTTTACCTGTCTTGCTTATTACTTGTGTAACCCTGAGAAAGTAATTTGTCTAACTTGAGACTCAGTATCTGATCCATGAGATTTGGACGTTGGACTAGGTGATGCCTGAGATTCCTTTTAGCTCTAGATCTATGACCCTAATCTAGCACACTAACAAGTGTCATTTTAATAAGCTTTCTATTTTATCTGTATGGGGTCTATGATTTGGATGAGAAGAGAGATTCCTTAGAGCTTGAATCATATGAGAACCTCTCACATCAGGATTTCATTCCATATCCATTTGATAGATTTTAGAGTGTTGAGCTTTTGATTGATCTTTGTCTTTTTTTGCCTCTCCTCCCATACATTCAGGTTAACTTAATTGTTGTCACTGGTGAGGTCAGCCATATGGGATGAAACCAACAAACAAAATGTTCATTTGTCAGAGATGATGTGAACAGGATTTATGCTTTAGTTCTGAGTTGGGAAAGATGACCTATGGGGTGCCTTCTAATTCTAATATTTGATTAAGCTCCCTTTATCCTTGACACTGGAGTTTCTTTTTTTTTATGATTTAAAAGAACCCTTCCTTCTGCCTTTTGGCTCCAAGGCAGAAGAGTGGTAAGGGTTAGGCAATAAGGTTAAGTGACTTGCCCAGGATCACACAATTAGGAAATATCTGAGGCCAGATTTGAACCCATGATCTCCTGTCTTTAGGCCTAGCTTTCAATTCACTGAGCTACCTAGATGCTCCTTTTTATGATTTTTAAATTTTACTTTTTAATTAACCAGCATTTATTTTTCTCCCACAATCATTCTCCATTAACAAACAAACAAATAAGCAAACAAACCCTTACCTTCTGTCTTGAAATGGATACTATTGATTCTAAGGCAGAAGAGTGGTAAGGACTAGGCAACTGGGTCAACTAGGATATGTCTGAGTTCAGAATTGAACCCAGGACTTCCTGTGTCCAGATCTGTCTTTCTAGTCACTGTGCTACCTAGCTGCTCCTCTTTTTCATTTGAAAAGAAAACCAAAACTTTTGTAACAAACATTCCTATTGAACCAGGGGAAAAAATCCCTACTTTGTCTATGTTCAGTAATGTATGCCTTATTCTGCACCTTGAGTCCATCACCTCTCTGGAAGAGGTGAGTATCATCAGCAGTCTCAAATCCTGGTTGGTCATTGAATCAATCAAAATTCTTAAGACTTCAAAATTGTCTTTATGTCAACATTGTTCTACTTATATTAGTGTTCCTCAGTTCATACAAATTTTCCCAGGCTTCTATGAAACCACCCTTTTAGTAATTTCTTACCTTACAAGAGTATTATATTACATTCATATAACGTAGTTAATTTTAGTGATTCCACAACTGATGGGCACCTTCTTACATTCTAGTTATTTGGCTACCTTCTTTTTCTCTATCATTTCGTGTGTGCGTTTTTTGTTTTTTTTTAATTCTCCCTGTACTCTTAATTATCTCAGGTCTTGAGCACCTTCAATTACTTGACTTTCATACTGATTAACTTTAATGTTCTTTGAAAAGTGTAATTGTCTTCTCTAATGTTAAATCTTGGGCTTCCAGCAAATTCTCTGAGAATTTATCATTCTCTTTGTTTGATCTTGGAGGCAATCATGTATCTGTGGGGACTGACTGAGTCCCTGACCAGTATTTTATGGAATTTAAGCAAATTTACAAGAAGAATGTAATGAACATTAAACTCTGAGTTTAACAGTGATCAAAGGAAACTTTGGATTCTAAAGCACCACATACATTTTTATGTGGTTAGAATCAGTGAGTATTATTATTTTAAAGTTATGGGATAGAATTTTAAGACTGTATGTTTCATATGGATTATTTTTGGTTTGAGCTCATGATTTTACTGGTATGGGGAACAACTTGTGCAGAAACTCTTTCCACCATTTTGGATTAGCAGCTCATCTACAATGAATGCACAAGTTGAGAGAACAGACTGGGCAATTGAAAGGTTATGGTTTGCTCAGTCTCATATTATTTGTTGAATGTAAACAAGATTTAAACCCAGGTCTTCCTGACTCTGACCAGAACTCTATCACTATATAATGTTGCTTCCTATTTTATTAAATAGTGATTTTTAAACACTGTTTTGTTCTCTTATTTCTTCCTTTGCCCATGTGTTTGAGACTATTTTTATATTTTTATAAGGTAACATTTTAATTTCATTTTTTCTGATAATTTTGTGATAATCTGATAATTTGGCATGGACAACTCATGCCTTTTTCCTTATTTACTGCCTTTATGCCTTTTTCCTTATTTACTGCCTTTGTAGACCCATTATAGCGTCATCCTTTTGTGAATTTTTTTGTATAATACTTGAAAATGAAGCATTTACTATTGCCTTGTCAGTCCCTTCTTAATGCTAGTCAATTCTACCTTATTAATTTTATTAGAGCTCTGATTTTTTTCTACCTACTTGATATTCTTAGGAGCACAGGATTGTAAATTGATAATGGTAAAAGATCTTAAAAGTTATATAGTTCAACTCCCTTATTTTACAGATGTGGGAACTGAGACCCAGAGAGGCTAAATGACTTGTTTCATCTAGTTATCTAGGTGAATCAATATCAAGTCTATATCAGGACATTTGACTCTAGATCTAGTGTTCTCTCTACTATACCATGTTGTTGCTCAGTTGTTTCAGTTGTGTCCAACTCTTTGTGACTCTATTTAGGATTTTTCTTGCCAGATACTGGAGAGTTTTCCATTTCTTCCAGCTTATTTTACAGATAAGGAGACTGAGGCAGACAGGGTTAAGTGACTTACCTAGAATCACATAAGTATCTAAAATCAGGAAAATGAGTCTTCCTGACTTAGTCTAGGCACTCTCTCCATTGTACCACCTAGATGACCCCACATTCCCCCCATTCAATAATAAGTGTTGCAATTACAATTGCATTTCTATTGAGTTTTGACAGTGGTTTTTTCCCTATTATATATTTTGTGTGGAACACATGAGTTTAGTACTAGGATTTGATCAGTATATTTCTTATATTTTGACCTTTTTATCTTGTGTTTAAAACGTAGTTTGCTCAGAATTTTCCTATTTTTGATGCTATGATAGTAACCTTCATTATATAACATTTATAAGGCAAAATATAATTCTAGACTATCCCCTAATTTTAATGTATTCATGTTTCACTTAAAAATATCTTAGAGGTAAGATATTTTACTAAAAACATCACACGAACAGTCTGTGACCCATATTTTACAGAGAAGTTTAGCTCATTTAAATTTAATACTATAATTGACACATTCATCTGCTGGGAACTTGTAGTTTTCCAATTCAGACTTTGCTTCTCATTTAATTATGAGTATATTACCTAACCAGAACCCCAAATCTAGTTCCATATGAAAGTTATCCCAGTTTAAAGGAATTCTTTGAGTCAACAGACATACAAAATCATAGCTTACAAGTCTCCTTTAATATGATATTTTTAAATCAACTTGAGGACTCATTAGTTTAAATCAAGACATTTAATCAAATAGCATATTTTTTTTTAACAATGACTGACAAGAAGCACTCTCCTTATATACATATGGGTCTCCTCCTCCACAGGTTACCACACCACCAGTGAGAGAGGGGACATATTTAGGAATGTCCATGTGGGTAGTGTAGCTCATGTCCTTGGCACCTCAGAGAGTCTGATGCCTTCAAACTCAAAGCCGGATGTCATGTCTCTGCTGGAAACTTCATCTCCTCTAGTATTTCTGCTGGTCTTGTTTCTGAGTTGCTACCATCTTCCAAGCATCAATTATTTAATTATTGTAACTATCCATTTTTACCAGCTATGGAGATGACAATGCCTGGAAAGCTTGTCAGAGATAGATGTAGCTCTTTTGGTTCATGGCGTAGGTCTATGAGCCGCCATATTCAGGCAGGCAGCCAATAAAAGCCAGGAGATTGTTTCATCCTAAGATTGTCTCTTCTGATTGTTTTTCTCATGATGGTAACTTAAAATTCTTGGTTTTAAGACTACTATCTGACTTTAGGATTAGAAAATTCCTTTTAACTTCCACTAAATTCTTGAATCTTTGAATATGTGTTCCTAAAATCTGTGGCTGGAACTTTGCCCAAAACTCCTCCAGGAGCTATGTGGATGCTGAGGCAACAAGAACTCGGTTGCTCCTAGAATCCTCCCAGACTGACATGTGAACAAAGCCAGGGGCAAGAGCAAGAATCTCAGTGAAGCAGGGAGGCCCTTTGGCTTCTGCCCCATTTCACATTTTTGTATTTAATGTTATAGAAATGATATCTTTGGCTTTTGTGCTTTCTTCTAATCAACATGGAACTTACTAGGGTGTCTTTATATGAGACTTTCAGTTTGGGAAATTTAGCATCATCTTCTAAACCTACTAAAAGGAAATAACTTAAGCATATACTTATTTTAAATACTTTGATGTGTTGAAATATATATAATTAAATTTTTAGCTATATTAATTTTTAAAACATTCATTAAAAAAAACTGAGTTCTCCCTCCCTACCTCGCCCCCCCCCCACCAGGGTAAACAATCTAATATAAATTTTACATGTAATTGGCTATTTTTAATTTTTTTAACCCTTACCTTCTGTCTTAGAATTGATACTAAATATCTGCTCCAAGCAGAAGAGGAATAAGAGCTAGGTAAATGGGGTTAAGTGACTTGCCCAGGGTCACAGAGGAGTCTCTGAGGTCAATTTTGAACCCAGGACCTCTGGTCTCTAGGACTGAGCCACCTAACTGCCCCTCTATTAGCTATATATTCTTTACTGTTAACTTCTTTATTAACCTTGAGGTTCCTTCCAATGACTATTAGAGTCTTTCATCACACCCAGTTCTAATTTGGAAATTCAGAAAAAGGTTTTGATGACTATTTGGAGGTTTATATTACAGTTATTGGTGTGTGTTTTATATGATGAACTCTTTGAGAATAGGGCCCCCTCTTATTTAACATTTGGATCTTCCCCAGTGGATACCTAGAATAATGCTTTACACAAAATAGGCACTCTGTAATGTTTTAAGGAGCAATCTTCATAGAATATTGCCTAATTTTAGAATTGGTTGTTTTTCTACATCATTAAACTTGCCCATAAACCTACTTATCTCAATACTTTGTATCTTTTCCTTTTCCCTCTTAGTTTATCATCTGTAAAATTAGGATACTGGATTAAAGATCTCAGATGTTCCTTTCCAACTCTAAAATGCTATTGCAGTGACTCTGATTTGTTCTCAGATCACCTCCCTTTCATCTTGTAAGGTCTTTTCCTCTGTAATTTTTTTTTTTAGACAAATGTATTTTTTCCTTTGGAGTTCAAAGAGTTCTGCTTGAGTGAATACAGTAATAGTCACATTAGCTCTTTGTGTCTTAATTTCATGCTGCAATTCCTCAAGCTCTCTTTTCCACTGCCTGAGGGTGAAATTCCAGATATTTTCTTATCTTTAAGTATTGTCTTTGCTTCCATCATGACCATTTATAAAATTCTGTTTGTTTTAAAATATTTGACAATTATAAAACTTCCTTAGATTTAAGTTTAAGTTGTATTCCCTTGTTCAGTGTGTCTTTTAATTCATAAAATTTTGCTTTCCCTGACCATAATGACCACTATGAGTCATCTGTGCCTTCTGCTATTCTAATTATATGGATTGGCATTCCTTAATATTTCATAGATTGGCTGTAGTCTTTCCTTTTAAATTATCCTTGATCTGTGAATTTTGTTGTATTTTCATTTGGGTTCAAATTTTCCTGGGAATTTCTATTTCCTTGAAGATATTTCATTTTGTGTATATATATATATATATATGTACATGTTATACATAGTACATATATATGTAGATAGATAGATTTATACATACATACATACATAGACACAGAAAAAGAGAGAAAGAGGAGACAAATTCAAAGCATAAACTTTTCATTTGAAACATGAGCATTTTGTTATTGGTCAAATATATTCTTAGAGAGTATAGTATGTTCATTTGAGAGACTATCCATTTGTGGCCTCCTTTTTTGTGTGTGTTCTTTACTATTTTTGGTACAAGCACAATCCTTCTACAAATTGAGTGCACACTCGAGCTTAGTATATTATATTATTTTATTTTTTAAACTAATTTATATTTTTCATTTTGAAATTTTTATTTAATGAGTCAATTTAGAACATTTTTCCTTGGCTACAAGAAACAAATTCTTTCCCTACCTTCCTCCCACCCCTTCCTGTAGCTGATATGCAATTCCAATTGGTTTTACATGTGTCCTTGATCAAAACTTATTTCTATGTTGTTGATGTTTGCACTAGGATGATCATTTAGGGTCTACATCCACAATCATATCCCCTCGACCCATGTGATCAAGCAGTTGTTTTTCTTCTGTGTTTCTACTCCCACAGTGTTTCCTCTGAATGGATTGTGTTTTTTTCTTGTAAATCCCTCCAGTTTGTTCAGGATCCCTGCATTGCCACTAATGGAGAAATCCATTACATTCAATTGTGCCACAACGTGTCAGTCTCTGTGTACAATATTCTCTTGGTTCTGCTCCTCTCACTCTGCATCACTTCCTGGAGATGGTTCCACTTACCATGGAATTCCTCTAGTTTATTATTCCTTTTTTGCACAATAGTATTCCATCACCAACATAGACCACAATTTGTTCAGCCATTCCCCAATTGAAGGGCATCCCTTCATTTTCCAATTTTTTGCCACCACAAAGCGCACAGCTATGAATATTCTTGTACAAGTCTTTTTCCTTATTATCTCTTTGGGGTACAGACCCAGCAGTGCTATGGCTGGATCAAAGGGCAGATAGTCTTTTATCACCCTTTAGGCATAGTTCCAAATTGCCCTCCAGAATGGTTGGATTAATTCACAGCTCCACCAGCAATGAATTAATGTCCCAACTTTGTCACATCCCCTCCATCATTCATTACTTTCCTTTGCTGTCATGTTAGCCACTCTGCTAGGTGTGAGGTGATACCTCAGAGTTGTTTTGATTTGCATCTCTCTGATTGTAAGAGATTTAGAGCACTTTTTCTTAGTATGTTATTTTTAAAAATCAAGCTAAGTTTCTTTGGAAGCACTCAAATGCTCAAATGGATCTGTATTCTCATTCACTGGAAGTTTCCCATGAATGCCTTAGATCTATGCCCATCCCTCCTTGTCTATCCTATGCTTTGTCCTTTTATAAGTTCATCAAAAGAAGTCCATCTTATTATCCTTCCTCACTCTCTTCAGTCTTTTACTTGCCAAATGTGTCAGTCCAATAGTTAAGTCCTCATAGTTCCTGGAGGATAAGAAATAGAGAGATTAATGAAATGACTAACTAATATAACAGAAATTACAGAAGGATAAAAGAATCTCAGGATAAAACACTAAAAGAAGAGGAAACAAAACAGAATAGAATGTGGAGTGTCCATAGAGACTTTGAGGGTGATTAGTAAACTTAATTACCAAAAATTACTAAAGGAAAAGATAAGGCATGAAACAGGTATAATGATGTGCTTATAAATATTTAATAAATAGCTCTACAAGGGAGGAAATACATATAAAGTTCATTTATAAGTTTAATCTGCCTGAACATCTTGTCCATTACTTTATATAATCTAAACAATCAACAAAACAATAAACCAAGCACTGATTTTGTATATTTGTCAATTTTTAAAGTATAAAAACTCACACTCAAATTTAACAACCAACTCTCCTGCTGGTTCAGAGTTGACTCTATCAAAGGCCTAGATAAATATTGTAAAACAAAACTTGGATATCTTAGCCTAGCGATGGATGCTCTGGGGAAAAAATCATATTAATGGGGAAAACTCAATGAAATAAAAATAAAAATATTAAGGCAAAACCAAAAGATAAAGTAATTAGAACATGTGAAGGGGTAGCTAGGTGACTCAGTAGATTGAGAGTCAGACCCAGAGATGGGAAGTCCTGGTTCAAATTGGACCTCAGACACTTCCTAACTGTGTGACCCTGGGCAAGTCACTTGACCCCTATTGCCTCACCCTTACCACTCTTCTGCCTTAGAACCAATACCCAGTATTGGTTCTAAGACAGAAAGTAAGGCTTTATACATATATATATATATATACATATATATATATATGTATATATATATATGTATGTATGTATATGAGGTATTTACTAAATTAAGCAACTGACCTAGAAAATTATACATAATCATTAGACTCTCAGAAAACTATGATCAAACAAACAAAAAAAAAACCCTTGAATGCATTTTTTAAAATTTTTACCTTCTGTCATACTGTTGATAGTATCTCCTGACTTCAGGTCTCCTGGCACTTTATCTACTGTGCTACCTTGTTGCCCCTCTTGAATGTCATTTAAAAAATGATGAATAAAATTAGAAATAATAATTATAAAATTATAAATAAATAAATCCCTCACAGGTTTTTGAACCAAATGACAAAGTACAGTGTGATTGAATCCTTAGGTCAGCAGCACAGAGAAATCAAGAAAGAAACACCCATGAATTTGACTGACAAGTTCCATAACATTCATATCAAAGGAAAAATTTGCAGGCTACTAGGAAGTGACAGATAGTATATGATGGAACTTTCAGGCATCACAGAGTACATGCATTATGAGAAACAGAAGAAAAGATTAGACTAGGATATATCAAAAGGCAAAGGAAATAGGATTGAAATGAAGAATTAATTATCTTTCAAAATTAAATTAATTCTGCGGGGGAAAAAGTTGAGCATTTAACAGAGAATAACTTTTAACTATTCTTATTAAGGTTCAGAATTGAGCAGAGACTTCAAAAAGAAAATGTAGTTAATTGAGAAAACTTAAGATAGGTAAACAAGTTTATACAATTGGAAAGAGTTTGGGTGGTGGTGAGGTGCCATGAAAAGAAGATGAAATACTATATGAGGGTTAATGAGGCAACTAAGGTGATGTAGTATAGAATTCCAGGCCTGGAGTCAGGGAGATGTGAGTTCAAATGTGGCTTTTGACACTTACTAGTTGTGTGACCCTGAGCAAGTCATTTACCTTATTTGCTTAAGTTTCCTCACTTTTTTTAAAGGAGATGGAGAAGGAAATGGCATGCCACTCCAGTATCTTTGCCAAGAAAACTCCAGACAAAGTCACAAAAAGTCAAACTGGATTGAAAACAATTAAACAACAATAGCAAGGGTAAGTGTGGAAATAAAATGAAACATGCTCTGGACTTGGATGTCCAAAATTTTTTTTATAAGAAATAGCCCAAGGAAAGGGGAGGAGAGGAATTTAACATTTCTTGTAATTAGGTGCTACAGAAGATTATTCAAATTGGAAGAAATAATCACATTGGATAAGTTAAAAAAAAAGGAAAATAGTAATGCTGAAGGGATTATAAGAAAACAGATACATTGGTGCTGTATTGGGGAAATTTGAATTGATTCTAGCCATTCTGGAAAAGGACACTCATCAATTAGGGAATGACTGAACAAATCATGGCATATAAATATGAAGGAATACTATGGTGCTGTAAGAAATGATGAAGGGGATAATTTCAGATAAACCTGGGAAAACTGGTATGAATTGATGATGTAGAATGAGGTAAAGAGAGCCAGAAGAACAGTTTATACAATAGCAATAATATTTTAAAGACAAACAACTATAAAAATACTTAGAGAAAACTTTGATTAGCATAATGACCCATTACACTTCCAAAGGATTCATAATGAAACATGCTCTCCACTTAAGATCGAGACATATTTTTTATAGACATAGCCAATACAGGAATTTGATTTTTTTTGACTATCAGTTTTTAAATGAATTTTATCTCTATAGATTTCTCAAGAGGGAAGGAAGGTAAAGGAAGAGGAAGAAGAAGTAGATCTTTGTGAAAAAGAAATTAAAGGGAGTGGGATATCTAGTAAAATGTAACTTTTTTCTGGACTAGGGAAGGAAAATTTGAAAAATATTTAAAATAAATTTGAAGAGTATAGTTGTATATAATGATAATGAGATAAGGGTCAAGAAGGGCTTTTGAGAAGGATATGGTTGGAGGAAAGACTGTTTCAGGCAAAGGTGTGAGGAAAAGAAGACATTTCAAAAATTCTTTGTTTATAACATTTAAAATATTAAGTTACTCAGCTAACTCACTCCTTCCTTCCCATACCCCTCATTAGAGAAAGCATCATCTGACAAAAATGATATATGTACATACAAAACTATGCCTTACTTATTTCTATTTATTAGTTCTATCTCTGCAGGTAGACATACACAAGTAATTCTAGTTTTTGTTTTTTGCAATTAAGAAGATTATATTTTGGGATGATAGGAAAAGAGAAAATGCAAAAGATGGGTAAGACCAGATGATCTTGATTTCTAAATGCCTTCTAGAATTCTTCACTTTCATTATCACTCTCTATAGAGTCTGTGCCTACTTCCTTATAATCCTTCTCCAGACCACCAAATCATCACAGGCCTCAAAGAATTCTCTTTTCTCCATGCCTTTATCCATATATCAGTATATAAAGTATACAAGTCATTCTTCAAAGAATATTTCTGTTGCTGTAGATAATGTTCTCTTGGTTCTGCTTGCTTTGCTCTTCATAATTTCATGTAGTTCCTTCCATGTTTTTTCCCCTCAAAATTAACCTGCCAATAATTTCTTACAGTGAAGTATTATTTTATCACAATCATATACTACAACTTGTTTAGCCATTCTCCAACTGATGAGCATCCCTTCAATTTCAAATTCCTTGCCACTGTTATAAGGGATTTATTTAATGTTCACTCTCTCTTAAGGAGCAGGATTTCTACTTTAGAGGAAGTTAAGTAATCTCACTCGGTTGATTTGAGAGGCAGAGCAGATAGTTATTGCTCTCCATCTCTTTAAGAGGCCCTCCATAAAAGAGGAAAAACATTCAGTTCTGGGCTCCATATTGCTCTGACTTCCTTGGGAGCAGAGTTGCTGGGTCATTCTCTCAGACAAAGATCAGTTAATGGCTTTTGAGAGTTACTTTCAAAAGTTTGAGACACATCTACGAGGTAGAGTTAAAGTCTGATTCTGGCGAGCTTTTCTCCTGAAGGGAGAAGTTGACATCAGAGAGTCTCTGTCCACTCTCTCTGATTTGGGAGCAGGACCTGTGTCAGTGTCTCCCTGCCAAGAGATTTTGACAGTTATATTTGAGTTTGATTTTTTTTTTATATTACTACCCCCCCCTTCATTCCCCCTCTCAAAGTTGACAAGCAGTTCCACTGGGCTATACATTTATCATTGTTCAAAACATATTTCTATGTTATTCATATTTGCAGTACAGTTATCCTTTAACATCAAAACCCTAATCAGATCCTCATTGCGCTACGTGATCGAGCATATATTTTTCTAATGCATTTCTGGTTCCACAGTTCAATTCCTTCTCTGGATGTAGATAGCGTTCTTTCTCACAAGTTCCTCTGAATTGTACTGGGTCATTGCATTGCTGCTGGTAGAAAAGTCTATTATATTCAATTGTACCACAGTGTATCAGTCTCTATGTACCATGTTCTCCTGGTTCTGCTCCTTTCACTCTGCATCAATTACTGGAAGTCATTCCAGTTCACATGTGTGAAGATTAAATGAACTCTTCCTTGATTGTCAAATGAAATTAACTCTCCCGTGATTGTGAAGATTAAATTAACTCCCCTGACCATTTTTAGATTTAATCAACAAAAGTGTACACATCCCACTTAATCTTTAAATGGGGGAGATCTGTGATCCACATGTGTGATAGTGAGGGAGAAATCAGAATCAACTGACTGCCCCCTGGGCAGTCCTAAACAAAACTATAGACTATAATTTGTCTACATAAAAAGTAGAGGAAGGCACAGGAAGTGATGGAAAGAAGTGTAAAGAAGTTAGAACTTCCTGTGAGGGGAGTTCTCTCATTGTTCAGAGTTTTGAGTTTGAGTTGGAAGCCAATGAAGAATCTTACTGGACCTGAAACCTTGGACTTGGTGAGACTGTTCTTAAATCTCTCCCTTTAGTCTGAAATGTGGTGAGTGAAAAGAGCTGACTCCTTTCCTGGATTTTCTGAAAGGACTAGCCTCAAGAGAGACCTACCATCTTGAGAGAGGCTCCTTGCATCCCCAGGTCCTTGGTTTAAAGCCAAGGACTCTCCATTTAAGGACTAATTAGCCCTGCCTTGGTTGATCCCAGGGCCGGAGCAAAATACTTAGTGTATAGGTTAGATATCTTACCCTACCCTATCTTCTCTCTGATTTTCTTCCTTTCACTCTTTCTATATTTTATAAATACATTGTTAAATAAATCTCTTTGGAATTCATTAAATTTCTGGTGACCCTATTCTTAAATAATCCAGTCCAACCATTTATAAAACCCCTCACATTTCTATCCATTACACATGGAATTCCTCCATTTCTTTATTCCTTTCAGCAGAACAATATTCCATCACCAACATACACCACAATTTATTCAGCCATTCCTCAATCAATGGACACCCCTCATTTTCCAACTTTTTGCCACCATAAAGAGCACAGCTATAGATATTTTTGTACAAGTCTTTTTCCTTATTAACCTTCCTGGTACAAACCCAGCATTGGTATGGCTGGGTCAAAGAGTGGGAATTCATTTAAAGCACTTTGCACATAGTTCCAAATTGCCCTCCAGAATGGTTGGACCAATTCACAACTCCAGAGTCTCAATTTTGCCACATCGCCAACATTTATCACTTTCCTTTGATGCCGTATTGGTCAATTTGCTAGGTGTAAAGTGGTACCTCAGAGTTGTTTTAATCTGCATTTCTCTAATCAGGAGGAATTTAGAACACTTTTCCATGTGCTTATTGATAGTTCTGACTTCATCATGTGAAAACTGCCTATTCATGTCCCTTGATAATTTCTCGATTGGGGAGTGACTTGATTTTTTATAAGTTTGACTTAGTTCCTTATATATTTGGGAAATTAAAAGAGAAAGATTTTAAGGGTCAGTAGTTGCCGCTCACTTATCTAGAAAATTTTTAAGAATGATTTAGGAACATACTGAAGATATCTTTAATGAAAAAATAAGAAGAGAATAGAGATACTGACACAGGGAATTTTAAATAGCATACTATTTTTTTTTTATGATCCCATGACTGCCTGAGATGCAAGACTATAAGATGCTGTTGTGTTAGTTTTATCTTACAGAAACATTTAACTTGGTAGGTCAAATGCCCTGAAGGCTCTCCCCATATAAAAAAATCTCTCACACATACTTAAATATTGCCTGCTTCTTATTGACATATACAATTACAGGCTGTATTTTTCTTCAAGGAGTTGCTGAACATTAACATCCAAGGAAATGTTAAATGGAGATAAATATTCAACAAAGGTGTTCACCAGCGTCATAGACAAGGGGCTGAGAAAAAGTCCCAACAAAAGAGCTTTCCCATTTGGTGGAGAGGTTATCTGATAATTCTTACTTGTAGTTTATGCAGCCTTAAGGAGAGGTATCATGTCATAAGGAAGAAAACTGGACTGAGAGCCAGGAAGACTTGAGTTCAAGTCCCACATCTCATTCATACCTGCTATGTGGCCCTGAGAAATTTAATGTCTCAATGCTCTAGGCAATTCTCTAAGATAATAAAGTTGCAGAGAAAGTGCCAGTTGGATTTGGTAGAGAGAGTTCCTCAAATTCAGATTCTCTGTGTTAATGAAATTATAGGTCCAGTGCTTGTGGAGTCCCTAACCCCAACAGTGCTCCATAGTAAAATCTATAATAATACAATTTTTTCCTTTAGAGTGGTAGAATTGGAGGCATGAAAATTCATATTTTGACCTTAGACACTTAAAAGCTGTGGGTCCCTGGGCAAGTCACTTTATCCCATTTTGCTTTGTTTTTCTCTTCTGTAAAACAAACTGGAAAAGGTAATGACAAATCACTCCAGTATCTTTGCCAAGAAAACCCTAAATGGAGTCATAAAAAGTCAGAAATGACAAAAATGACTGAGCAACAACAACAAATTAAAAAGGAATTTACCAGACTGGTTCTCAACTAATTCATCAGTAGATTTATCAAAGATCTTGAGTAAAAGGCAGATAAAGAATGTCCCAAATGTCTTGGTGTGGTCATTTTACTAGAGCTTTAAATTCTTTTTAAGACACTGGGATACCCTTTATTTGTCTCAGGCAAATGCCTCAAAATAGATACTGAGTTGGGTAGAGAAATGCATAAGAAGAGATTTCATGTGAACAATGGTACAATGCTTCCTGGGATCTGAAACTTCTGTTTCACTGTTCCAAGTTTCTTTTCCACACCAATATGGTCTCATTAAGCTGTGTAGCAACAATTCATGGACCGCTATATTCTCTAAAATATTAATACCACAAAGAGCCCAATAAGCAATAGAAAGCTGCATGGTGGTTATAAAGCAGGTGGCAATATTCTACCAGCAGGCAAGCAAAAGTGTAAAAGACATCGTTGAGGCTACATATTAATGGAGGGGAAAATGGGCCATTAGTATTGAAAGGGAGATAAAAAATGTGCAGGTGGAATATTCCATTTTTGTATCCAAGATGCTAAAACAATAAGAAAGCCTTAGGTATGCTGGGTTCTGTGAAAGATTTATAGAGAGACTTTGATTCATCCAAACAAACATTTGAGCATCTATTGATGGTTTCTTGCTCTAGCCTATTCCTCATCCCTACTCCCAGAATGAGTGCAGTGCTCTGTAAAGTTTAGCTAGGATAGCTTGACTTAATGGAAAGAGGCTCGATTTGGAATCGAAGAACCTCAAATCAAATCCTAGCCCTGCCCTTTTGTTATATGTGTGATCACGGGCAGATAATCCAACCTCTCTGTGCCTCAGCTTCTTCATCTATAAAATGAGGAGTTTGGCCTTGGTGTCCCCTAAGCTCCCTTCCAGGTCTAAGGACATAACCTTAAAATACAATGACATGATATTTGTCTTCATGGAACTTAGTCAAAGAGAGATAAGACCAGGGGTTGGCTGATAAATGTTTAACAATAGTTTTCCAGCAAAAAAAAAAAATGCTAATATGATACATTTAAAAAAGGAAAAAAAGCTCTTACCTTCTGTCTTACAATAGATACGAAGTATTGATTCCATGACAGAGGATCCATAAGGGCTAGGCAATTGGGGTTAAATGACTTGCCCAGGATTATGCTGCTATGAATTATCTGAGGTCAGATTTGAACTAGGACCTCCCATCTCCAGACCTGACTCTATCCATGGAGACACCCAGCTGCCCCATGACTTTTAATCTGCATCATTATTAACATTTTCTTAATCTATATTTCTTTATTAACATTTGCTTTCTTAAGCCTAAAGCATTCATCAAACCCTAATTTATTATCTTTGCTGATTTTCAAGTGTAGATACTCATATAGAAAATCCAGTTTGTTTTACAGAGGAGATTCAACTGGAAATCTAACAGTTAGCTCTCTAGAGCCAGTTGGAGCTGGCTTTAGAAAACCCCTAGAAAAGAAACAAACACAAACAGCCCACAATAGTATGTAAATAGACCAGATCCAGACAAATCACTATGTGAATTCCATGTAAGAAAACCATTATCAACTGGGGAGATAAGAGAGAACTTAATGTAAGAGATGGTATTTTAATAATTCATCATGCATCTTTAAATGCCAAACAGCACTTTGTATTTGCTCCTGGAGGCAATAGGAAGTCATTGGAATTTATTGAGTGGGAGGGTGACATGATCAGACTTGCATTTGAGGAAAATCACTTTAGGGGTGAAATGGAAAATGAGTTGAAGTCAGAAAAGACTTGAGGTAGACCGACTTGCCAGCAGGCTATTGCATTAATCAAGAAAAATACACCTGACCTGAATGTGTTCTCTTCCAGGAATACTGGATAGTGACTGCTCTGAAATATTCTGATACCATATCTGTTGCTGGATATTTGCGATAGAAGATCTAATCAGATCCAGATAACAGGAGCCTTGCCTTTAGGTGGTTATTGATCCTAGGGCAGGTCACCAGCCTCTGATGGAAGCATCTTATCTTAATCATGCAAATATTTCATCATTTAACAGACTTTGTACTTCAATTTCTGAGCATTGCCATCCTTTGCAATAATAAGGAAGCTCAAGACAGCTATTTGGCTCAGTGGATGATGGAAGCTCTGACTTCAAATATGGCCTTAGCTACATTCTAGTTGTGTGACCTTGAACAAGTCCAATTGCCCAGCCTTTACTGCTCTTCAGTTTTGGGACCTATATTTAGTATTGATTCCATGATGGTTTGGAAAAAATATAAGGAGATCATTCAGGCAATCTGATGTGCATGCTGGCTTGTGAAGCCCTATGGATATGTGCTACCATTTTATGTGAGCACCCATGGGAGGTCATGCCTGATATTTACCTCCACAGAGGAAAAAGGAGATTAAAAAAAGGGAGGAATAGGTAACAGCTTATATAAGGCTGAGGCAGAAATTTCATTGTTCATAGACTGCACACTGCAGTGCAATAAACTACAGTGGGTTCCTGTTGCCTTTGGTTCCCAAATTCACTACAGATTGGTTGGGAGGAGCGTAGGTATCATCTCTGCCCATTCAATGCAGTCCTCCCAATAGAAGCGCTCTGCCAGCTACTGAAGATTGGGGAGCTCCTGTCTGCTCAGTGACCAGAGCATTAGGAGCTTCAGACCACCTTTCCCATAAGGGTTACCCCAGATGTTCTTACTATTGCTGAAATAAGGTGAAGAAGTAAATACCAGCTTCTTTAAAAGCAAAGACAAAAAAATGGAGAAGACTTGAGTATGTTTGTTGACTTAAAAGAAGAAAGCAGGAATGAAAAGGACGAAAGAGGATGATGGTGGAGGCAATCTGCTGTAGTATTCAGAAGGGGATAAGATCAGGGATATAAATAGAGGAATCGGTCTCCTTCTTTGCCAGAAACTAAAGTGAAGAAAGAAATAATGGGGGATGCTATACAGGAGTTGTGAGATGAGAAGAAGGCAGAGAGAAGAGGGAGGTGACAATGAATGGCTTCAGTTTTCTTAGTAAAGTATGAGGCCAGCACTTCCCTTGAGAGGATGCTGTGATAAGCTTGAGGAGAGAAGAGAAGGTTTGGAGCAGCTGTTGTGGTGAATGGACCATTTAGGGAGTTATACGATAATTAACATTGCTCTTAAAGGTCTAGTTGAGCCCAAATAGTATGAATTTGTAGTAGACCAAGGCATAATAGCTGCATGACTTCCTCTAGCCCTGGGCAGCAACAGGGAATGGATGAATCCAATGGCGGAGGTGATCCAGAGTTGGATTTTAGCAAAGCAAGATCAGAGTTAGGATGAGTGATTCAGGAGAAAGAAATAGTATAGGATTCAACTAGCAAACTAAGGCACTGAGACTGGAAAGAGAGGAGAATGTATCCAGAATAGGGGCAATGGTCTGGGAAAGTACTAAGGAGTAGAACGATTGGAGGTCACAGTGATGAAGAACAGGTTTAGGGGGAGTAAGGCATAGGGAAGAATAGAGATATTATAATTGAATAAACTGGGCTTTAATGCACAGGGAAGGGACACAACAAGAGAAGTCAGAGGAGGAAGGACTTTCCTGGCATGAAGAATAGTGAGGGCAAAGGTAAATGGCCATTTGGGCCCTGTATATGATGAGGGACCAATATAAGTTGAGTTTTGGAGTATAGGGTACATGGAAGAAAATTATATGAACTGTATGGAAAGCTGCCATTGGCATCAGATTATAAAGGAACTGAATGTTAGGCACTTAATTTTTTTTTTAGCTGAGTGACAGGGCCAGATTTATGTATAATCAAAATAATTCTGGCATTGAGCCACAAGAAAAGTGAATTGGAAAGGGGAGAAAGATCTGTTAAGAGGCTTTTGTAGTTATCTAGAGGGTTGTTAATGAGAGTTTTGGATAGTAGCACTGGGAATAGAACAGGTGGAGGTGGAAGCCGAATTGCAAAGAGCTGAGGAGAGCTGCAAACAGACATTCTCATCCCCCATATTCCAAGATAACTCAAGGTTGCAAACATGGGAGATTGATTATTTCCAACTCTGACAACACTCTTCATTTCACCAATCAATAAACATTTATTAAGTGCTCACTATGCTCAGGGCCAGACTGCGATAAACATCGGACTTACAAAGGAAAAGCTACACAGTTCCTCATCTCAAGGAGCTTTATTTTAACCAGGAAGATAGTGTGTAAATAAATAGGCGTATACCACATGTGACAGAGCAAAAGCAAGGAAACCAGAGAGGAGAAGGCTTTAGCAATGGGGGAAGGAGGGGTCAGCAAAACCTCCTGCAGAAGGTGGCATTTGAATATAAAGGAGGAAATGATTAAAAAAACATTTTATATGCTCACCAGGCATTATGATAAACAGAAGAGGCACAAATATAAGCAAGCAATATGGTTTCTGTCCTTATGGAGTGTCCACCCTAATGGGAGAAGGCTATTAATATATACAGCAGAATGGCAGCCAGGGCTGGATGTTTCGGGTAAAACAGCCACAGGAATGGTGATCAGAGTCCTAGCACGAATGATTGATATGTCCTTTCTGGGAATGGTACTGTTGTCCTGATTGCTCTTCTCAAAACTGAAATAAGAAAAGGGAAGTTGTGCTCATACAGGGGCATGGCATGGAAATGACTTACTGGACCTGAGACCCTGTAAAGATTAAATTTTAGGGAATATGGGGAGACTGAGGCATCTGAAGCAGGTAGAAATTAGTTTCTCTCTGCAAGGAGTATTATATTTTTTTAGAGGTTTATTGAAGATTAAGGATTAAAGAAAATACAGGATAAGAAACACGTGTCCAGGCCATAGAGTAGCCTAGACACAACCTCACCTACATTATGAAAAAAAGCCACGTCTGCTCCAAAATGGAAGTCCAAAAAAGCAAGCCCCTCAAAGGCCTTTGAATCAGCTTAAATACCTTCTTGATCTCGGCCCAGGTGAGATTACAAGGCATTTTGGGGAAGTAGAGCAAAGGCTCATGGGGTTTGTAGTCCTGTATTCGAGTCTATTTTTTACAATCCCCCATTTGATCGTTTGAAAAAAATTAATTTTTTCCAAAGGATCATGAAAACATAATCAATTTAAAGATTACAATAATTTGAGGATAAGAGAGAGAGAGAAAAAAAAGAATAAAACCAATAATTGCCGAACACATTGACAAAAAGCCAGTTAGGGGGCAGTCTCCTTTGGCATGAAAGTATACATACAAATAAATGTTTAATCAACCACACCCAAAGTTCATTTTGATCTTGTGCAGCTTGTGGTCTGGAGGCTTCTTCACAGTGGCTTCTCCAACAGTTCAATTTCTGGATTCAGAGACGTAGCATCTTCTTTACCTAAAATTCTTCTCAAAAGGAATTTAAACTTTGCAATTTAAATAATGATATTTTTTTACATCCCCCCCCCCGTTAAGAGGGTGATATTAAAAAAAAAAGGATCACTTAGAGATGCATGGCTGAGGTATGAGGTATATGAATCAATTGGCAAGAGATATTAAAAAGATATCAGAAAAATCAAAAAGAAAAGAAAAATTTTCTGGATGAAAATATAGACTATCAAAGTCTTATGTGTAAAAATTCCAAGTAAAAAGAAAAATAAATGTATAACAGGTCCTTGAATCAGGGCCCAATCAAAATGATCTAAGCAATGAGGCATTTACCCAGTCAGTAGCCAGGACTACAGAAAGTTACCACACTATGAGAGGCAGAAAAGGGGACCAGAGTATATAAGCCAAGGTTCCGGGAGCCAATTTTGAGGTACTTGGTAGAATGTGGAACAAGGAAGACCTGCTTTTAACACATGTTAAACAGCCACAACCTCAAACCCCAAACACGTTCAAGTCCTTTCTCTAGGCTCAAAGTGACATCAATTTCACCAGGATTGGTTGGTCTCTTTGACCTTATGCTCTATTGGCACTATGCAGTGGCTCTTTTGTGTATATCTTGTCCTAGAATCAGACAGAATCATTAAGCAAAATCCCATAATTTATTTAAATAATTAGTGGCATCGTTTTTATAGTCACAAGCTTTTTAGGGCATGCATTAGCAAATGTATTTCAAACTTGTGGCACTGAAAAATAAAAAAGTTAAAGAAAATCTTAATGCTGGTGACATGTGCTTCAAATATAAAAAGAAGAGAAAAAATAATAAAAAAAACTGGAAAAGTATATTGGACATGCAAGAAAAATATAATAATAAAAGTGCTTTAAAAATTCAAAAATATAGCTTATAATCATTGACACTCTGTGTCAGCTAAGAAAATAAAGATTACAAGACTTTCTCCCCAAAAATAAGATCCATTTCCTCTTAATATCTGGCCATGATCACTGTGAGTAGAAGGCAAATGAATTGAACAAGGTTAACAATTTTTTCATTTTTAAAAATACAGTAGTACAACTATGTAGTTACCAAAATCCCCAAAATTCTCAATAGCCCAATTAATTATAATAGCAAACAAACAGACTTTCATATTTCACATAAGTTGCTGTATGACATTTTTAAAACCTATGAATTGATGGACATGTGTCACAATTTTTACAAATGTAGCAATCTTTCAACCTTGGTAATAAACATATTTTTTTTTAAACAAAGTAAAACTCATCTTGGGTTAAGAACATAATCAAGAAACCTATATATCATTCTGGTGCAAGTAAAATAGTGAGCTGAAGAGTATAAATAAAGGGGTGCTCCTTTTTCTTGGAGGCTTTTAGGGATACAAATGCCTTGAGATTAACTGCCCAACTTCCATTCACATATTTAGAAATGCAGGAAGGTTGGGGGTTATAAAATGTATTTCACTTCAGCTACTATTGGCTAGGGGCAGGCAAAAATAACCAGATTGTTAAAAAAAATTCCAAAAATCATATTTAAAAAAACCCTTAAAATCATTTGAGATATTTAGCACATTAAATTTTCCAAGGTTGTTAATACTATTATAACCAGTTCTGAAGTCCATCTATGTGATAATTTACAAAGTCAAAATAGAAAGGCTGTTTTTTCATATATGGGCTTATTCACAACAATATTTTCAGCACAGTTATAGGGGAAAAACAACAGAATTTCAAAACTCAGTACATTCAAAATAAATTCAATCAACCTTCAGTTCAAGCAGAATAATATTGAATCCAGTAATATATGAACTTAAAATCACAAAGTTAAACCATAATAAAAAATGCAATAGAATACAGCGATTTTTATAAACCCATTGGAATCTGAAATGCCTCAAAATATAGCCTTTAGTCTCTTCAAAGTTCCTTGGGGTTTTTTTTTTGTTTGTTTGTTTTTAATTATCCATTTAAATGTCTATTGTCCGAAGGCAGAGTGGTAATGGCTATCGATCTGCTTGGAGCCCCACAGCTGGGGAGAATCTGAGGCCAGATTTTAACCCAGGACTGAATGTCTTTATGTCTGGCTATCAGGTCGCTGAGCCACCCATTTGCCTCCCCAAAGTTAAAGTTGAATCTTTGGGCTGAGTCTGCTCCCTGACAGTCAGGTAAAATCAATGAAATTACCAGAACAGTCAAAAATCCTTTTAAACAGCCCATTGCTTTTTAAGTTTCTGTTTGAAAAAATCTGTTTCTTCTCTCTAGTCTCTCTTTCCCCTCTCCCCTGATATGATCCCTCCTCCTGCCCCAGTCCACGTGGAGCCCATGTGGAGTCAATACCCCGTTTGCTCAGAGGCTTAGCCTAAGGGAAAATTGCCTGTTCTTCTTTCCCTCTCCTCTCTCCCCTCTGCCCACGTGGCCAATACTGTTACCAGCTGGTCGCAATGAGTCCTGAGCGTTGAGTGAATCTGCTCCAAGGATCTGGGTGATGAGCAGGCGGTTGTCGGGCTCCTGGGTTTGGGGCGCAGAAACAGGCAGGCAGGGCCAGAGGGCTGGGAGATCAGGAACCAGGTGATTGCAATCTTGGTTGAATCAAGTCTGGATGGGGGGGGGGGCTGAACGCCCACAGACAAAAGCGGCTGAGCCAGGTGGGGTGGGGTGGGGTGGGCGGCAAACGGAACAAGTCTGGATTGAGCAGCAGCTTTGCGAGGGTAAAAAAAATCACCTTGACCAGAGAGATGTGGCTCAAATAAAAAAATTCTAGGTACTAGGTATTAAAACTGAACTTAAGATCAGAAAAGAAATCAGAAGATTGAAAGTTTTTTCCCCATTAGGTCACCAACTGTAAAGATTAAATTTTAGGGAATATGGGGAGACTGAGGCATCTGAAGCAGGTAGAAATTAGTTTCTCTCTGCAAGGAGTATTATATTTTTTTAGAGGTTTATTGAAGATTAAGGATTAAAGAAAATACAGGGTAAGAAACACGTGTCCAGGCCATAGAGTGGCCTAGACACAACCTTACCTACATTATGAAAAAAAGCCACATCTGCTCCAAAATGGAAGTCCAAAAAAGGGAGCCCCTCAAAAGCCTTTGAATCAGCTTAAATACCTTCTTGATCTCGGCCCAGGTGAGATTACAAGGCATTTTGGGGAAGTAGAGCAAAGGCTCATGGGGTTTGTAGTCCTGTATTCGAGTCTATTTTTTACAACCCAGACAAGATAAGATCAGAGTCTTATGATCACAAAGGTGGAAGTTTGAGTTCTGGTAGGAACTTGACTTTTAAAAAGTCAGGTTTAGAAGGGAAATGTAAAGAACTTGGTCTGTTGCATGCTGAGTTTAAGATATGATTGGACAACTTGGCAAATAGATTCTCCAGGCAATTAAAAATGAAGCTAGGTGATTCAGTGGACTGAGAGTTAGGCCTAGAGATGGGAGGTCCTGGGGTCAAATCTGGCCTCAGATACTTTCTAACTGTGTGACCTTGGACAAGTTACTTAACCCCCATTGCCTAACCTTTACCACGTTTCTGCCTTGAAACCCATATATAGTGTTGATTTTAAGAAAAAAGGTAAAGGTTATTTTTTTCTTTAAAAAAAAACCCAACAAAAACAAATACCTGACTATCTGTGAACTGTGAATGGATCTAGCTCTTCTGGGAAGTGTTTATAACTATGACCCCCGGCTATAAAACTATGCAACTTTCTGACCCAGCAATACCTCTGCTGTGCCTATACTCCAAAGAGATTAAAGATGTACATATGTATGAAATATTAATAGCCACTCTTTATGTGGTAGCAAAGAATTGGAAATTAAAGGGGTACCTGCCAATTAGGGAATGGTTGAGCAAAATATGGTTTTTCAACATGATGGAATACTATTATGTTGTAAGAAATTATAGAGGGAATGACTTCAGAGAATGGAAAGATTTGTATGAGCTGATATAAAGTGAAACAAGCAGAACTGGGATAAAACATTTTTTTAGATTTTTGGAAATTTTTATTTAATTAGTTCAGAATAGTTTTCAGTGGTTACAAGATTCATGTTCTTCCCCTCCCCTTCCCCTCACCCCCTCCCATAGCTAATATACAAATCCACTGGGTTTTACATGTGTCATTGATCAAGACCTATTTCCATATTATTGATATTTGCCCTAAGGTGATCATTTAGCCGATATCCCCAATCATATCCCCACTGACCCATGTGATCAAGCAGTTGTTTTTCTTCTGTGTTTCTACTCCCACATTTCTTCCTCTGGATGTGGATAGTGTTCTTTCTCATAAGTCCCTTAGAATGGTCCTGGACCATTGCTTTGCTGCTAGTAAAGAAGTCCATTACATTCAATTTTACCACAGTGTATCAGTCTGTATATAATGTTCTCCTGGTTCTGCTCCTTTCACTCTGTATCAATTCCTGGTGGTTGTTCCAGTTCACATAGAATTCCTCCAGTTCATTATTCCTTTGAGCACAATAGTATTCTGTCACCAACATATACCACAATTTGTTCAGTCATTCCCCAATTGGAGGGCATCCCCTCATTTTCCAATTTTTTGTGACCACAAAGAGCGTGACTGAATATTCTTGGAAATGTCTTTTTTCCTTATTATCTCTTTGGGGTACAAACCCAGCAGTGTGGCTGGATCAAAGGGCAGACAGTCTTTTATCGTCCTTTGGGCATAGTTCCAAATTGCCATCCAGAATTGGATAAATTCACAATTCCACCAGCAATGCATTCATGTCCCAATTTTTGCAACCACAAAGCGCAGCTATGAATATTCTTGTACATGTCTTTTTCCCTATTATCTCTTTGTGGTACAAACCCAGCAGTGCTATGGCTAGATCAAAGGGCAGACAGTCTTTTAGTGTCCTTTGGGCATAAAAACCAGGATAATTTAAACACTAATAGCAATATTATAAAAATAAACAATTTGAAAGACTTAGGAGTTCTGATGAATATACTGACCAGTCACAATTCCAGATGACTAAGGATAAAGCAATTTTTACTCCAAATAGAGAGGCTTCACATTGCAAGTTGTACCTGAGGGGAGCCTTGAATCAGACAAGGATTCTTAGAGATGGAGTTCATAAGCAAGGTTCTCCCGCCTAGAATAACAGAGAAAGAAATAGACTGCCTAAACAACCTCATATCAGAAAAAAGAAATTGAACAAGCCATCAAAGAATTCCTTAATAAAAAAATTCCCTGGACCAGATGGATTCACAAATGAATACTACCAAACATTCAAAGAACAACTAATCCTAATACAATACAAACTATGTGACATAATAAGCAAAGAGGGAGTTCTATCAAATTCCTTTTATGACACAAATATGGTACTAATTCCAAAGCCAGACAGGGCAAAAAGAGAGAAAGAAAACTATAGACCAATCTCCCTAATGAATATAGATGCAAAAATCTTAAATAGGTTACTAGCAAAAAGTGGCAAGTGATCATGAGGGTTATTCACTTTGACCAGGTTGGATTCATACCAGGAATGCAAGGATGGTTCAATATTAGGAACACTATCCACATAATTTACCATATTAACAAGCAAATTGACAAAAATCACCTGATTATCTCAATAGATGCAGAAAAAGCCTTTGACAAAATACAACACTCATTCCTATTGAAAACACTATTCCTATAGAAAGCATAGGAATAGAAGGGCCTTTCCTAAAAATAATAAACAGTATTTATCTAAAACCATCAGCAAACATCATCTGCAATGGGGACAAACTAGAAGCCTTCCCAATAAGATCAGGAGTGAAATGAGGATGTCCATTATCACCTCTATTATTTAACATTGTACTAGAAACACTAGCAGTAGCAATTAGAGAAGAAAAAGAAATTGAAGGTATTAAAATTGGCAATGAGTAGACCAAGCTATTACTCTTTGCAGATAATATGATGGTTTACTTAAAGAATCCTAGAGAATCTACCAAAAAGCTAGTCGAAATAATCAACAACTTTAGCAAAGTTGCAGGAACAAAATAAACCCACAGAAGTCATCAGCACACATCTCAGCAACAAGAATTAGAAAGAGAATTTCCATTTAATCACCCTAGACAGTATAAAATACTTATGAATCTATCTGCCAAGACAAACACAGAAACTATATGAACACAACTACAAAACACTCTCCACACAATTAAAACTAGATCTAAACAATTGGAAAAACATCAACTGCTCTTGGGTAGGACAAGCTAACAAAATAAAAATGACCATCCTACCCAAATTAATTTACTTATTTAGTGCCATACTCATTGAACTACCAAAAAACTTTTTTTTACTGAATTAGAAAAAAGAAAACATAACAAAGTTCATTTGGAAGAACAAAAGATCAAGGATATCCAGAGAAATCATGAAAAAAAAATGTGAAGGAAGGAGGTCTTCCAGTCCCAGTTCTAAAACTATACTAAAGCGGTGGTCATCAAAACAATTTGGTACTGGCTTAGAGATAGAAAGGAGGATCAGTGGATCAGACTTGGGGTAAGTGACCTCAGCAAGACAGTCTATGATAAGGCCAAAGATCCCAGATTTTGGGATTAAAATCCACTATTTGATTAAAAAAACTGCTGGGAAAATTGGAAAACAGCATAGGAGAGATTAGGTTTGGATCAACATCTCATACCCTACATATAAATTTAGAATGGGTGAATGACTTGAATATAAAGAAGGAAACTATAAGCAAATTAGATGAACACAGAACAGTATACATGTCAGATCTTTGGGAAAGGAAAGACTTTAAAACTAAGAAAGAGCTAGAAAAAATCAAAATGTAAAATCAATAATTTTGATTGCATCAAATTAAAAAGTTTTTGTACAAACAAAACCAATGCAAACAAAATTAGAAGGGAAGCAACAAATTGGGAAACAATCTTCATAATAAAAACCTCTGACAAAGGTCTAATTACTCAAATTTATAAAGAGCTCAACCAATTGTACAAAAAAATCAAGCCATTCTCCAATTGATAAATGGGCAAGAGACATGAATAGGCAATTTTCAGTTAAATCAAAACTATTAATAAGCACATGGAAAAGTGTTCTAAATCATTTATAATCAGAGATGCAAATCAAAGCAACTCTGAGGTATCACCTCACACCTAACAGATTGGCTAACATGACAGCTATGGAAAGTAATGAATGCTGGAGGGGATGTGGCAAAGTTGGGACATTAATGCATTGCTGGTGGAGTTGTGAATTGATCCAACCATTCTGGAGGGCAATTTGGAACTATAACCAAAGGGCACTAAAAGACTGTCTGACTGTCTGCCCTTTGATCCAGCCATAGCACTGCTGGGTTTGTACCCCAAAGAGATAAAAAGGAAAATGACTTGTACAAGAATATTCATAGCTGCACTCTTTGTGGTGGCCAAAAATTAGGAAATGAGGGGATGCCCTTCAATTGGGGAATGGCTGAACAAATTGTGGCATATGTTGGTGATGGAATACTGTTGTGTTCAAAGGAATAATGAAGTGGAGGAATTCCTTGTGAACTGGAAGGACCTCCAGGAATTGATGCAGAGTGAGAGGAGCAGAACCAGGAGAACATTGTACACAGAGACTGATACACTGTGGTACAATTGAATGTAATAGACTTCTCCATTAGTGGCAATGCAGTGATTTGAACAACCCAGGGGGATCTATGAGAAAAAACACTATCCATATTCAGGGGAAAAACTGAGGGAGGAGAAACATAGAAGAAAAACAACTGCTTGATTACATGGTTTGAGCGGATATAGTTGGGGATGTAGACCCTAAATGAACATCCTAGTGCAAACATCAACAGCATGGAAATAGGTTCTGATCAAGGACACATGTAATACCAGTGGAGCCAGCTATATGAAATAATATGATTCTTATAACCAAGGAATAATGTTCTAAACTGACTCAATAAATAAATAAAATTTTAAAATAAGTAACGCTCTCCCACTTACTGTCTGTGTGACCTTGAGCAAATTGTCCATGCTCTCAAGATCTTAGTTTCTTCTTTTGTAAAATGAGTGGGTTGGATTGGCTAGTCTCTTATACCCCCTTCCCCTCAAGCCCAAGATTTATGACCACATGTCCAATGGCAAAGAGATAGAAAATAGAATGTTGAATATAGGAAACAACTTGGCTGGAATGTAGGCTGTAAGAAGGGAAGAAATTAGATGTAAATCTGAAATGATAGGTAAGAGCCAGATTGTAGAGAGCCTAAAAATGTGAGGCTAATGGGTCTATATTTAATTCTAGCAGTAATACGGAATGATGTTATTTTTTATTAGCAGAGAGCAATAGTTAAACTGATTCTTTTTTCAGACCTCTGTTTGGAAGATTATTTGTTAGCTTTGAGGGTGAATAAGATAGGGAAAATAATAGACTAAAAAAACAAAAACAAAAAACTTTCCCCTTATGTCTTAGTATCAATACTGTGTATTGGTTCCAAGACAAAAGAATGATAAGAGTCACACATAAGAGACTTGCCCAGAGTCACACAACTAGAAATTTCTAAGGCCCAGATTTGACCCAGGATCTACTGTCACTAGGCTTGGTTCTTAATTTTCTGAGCCACCCACCTGCCCCTAAAATAAATGACTATTATAATAGCCTTCTAATTAGTCTCCTGGCTTCTAAGAGAGAGTTAATAAAGGCCCTAACTAGGGTAATAGCCAAATGAATGGAGAATTCTTTTTCTGTTTCTTTGTTTTTCTCTTTTTTGTTTCTTTCCTAATTTCATTGTTTCTTTGTATCTTATTTTCTTTCTTTCATGTTTCTTTGTTTCTCTCTTTCTCTTTTTGTTTATTTCTGTTCTTCTTTCTTTCTTTTTCATTTCTTGTCAGTATCAATTCTAAGACAAAAGAATGGCAAGGGCTAGACAAGTGGCATTAAGTGACTCGCCCAGGGTCACACAGCTAGGAAGTACCTGATACCAAATTTGAACCTAGGACCTCCCATCTCCAGGCATAGTGCTCTATCAACTGTGTTACTTAAGTGCCCCCAAGTGTACCTTACTCTTCATTAGTATTCATATCCATATACAACTATAGCGAAATCTGTCCTTGTGTGGCACAAAAGGAGGTATAATAGACATCTTTAACCTCTTCTTTCCTCATCCTTCTCCAGGGGAGTCTTTCACTTCTGTCATGAGTCACTCTGCTTTCCTCATAGAGAGAAAGTATGGCTCTAGAAGTCTTGTTTGTTGCCTTAAATATTGTTAGTCTAAGCAATACAATCAGGTCCCATCTAACTTTGTCATCATTGGAAGAACAGGAACTCCAAGCTCCATATATCTAAGTCTTGACTCTTTGCCCATCAAATATCAGTTCCCACAATGAATACATATAGCAAAGAAATCCATTTATCCAAATCACAGCAAAAGAGAAATTAGAGGTTATTCATATGAGAATATACATAGTAGTTGATGCAGAGTGAAGGAGCTCCCCCATTGGGAGCAAGAACATTCAGCCCAACCAAGAGAAAAGGTCTGGAATCTCACTCAAGGGAAAACTCCCTGACGTCGCTAGAGTCACAAGCTGGAAATCATGACTTGATGGA
The DNA here is from genome assembly GCF_027887165.1 of Monodelphis domestica. Classification (NCBI taxonomy): domain Eukaryota; kingdom Metazoa; phylum Chordata; class Mammalia; order Didelphimorphia; family Didelphidae; genus Monodelphis; species Monodelphis domestica. Next base: position 68,345,704 of record NC_077230.1, read on the forward strand.
GATTGGCAGCTCTTTGTGCCTTCCTGGTTCTTTTTCTTTAGCAATTTGAAGTGGGATTGGCTTCTTCCATTTTTCCACTTGAAGTTGGAAGCCAGTAGTGCTAGAAGTGACTCAGCACTTGGAAAGTGTTGAAGAAGAATGGTGAAAGCTGCCAACTCCATCTGCCCCCTCTTGCAGGGCAGAGCATTCATCTCCATCAATAAGGAGAGAGTCCTTTACCAGTGGAATTTGTGACAAAGGATATACAGATGAGTATATACACATGATTACATCTACATGTATGTATGCACACATGTGTATACCATGTACATGTCTATATGTGTACATATATATTTATGCGTGTGTATGTATAGGTATAGGTTATGTATTATATGAAGGACATGAGATGAGTCTTCTAGTAAAACTTGGCCAGAAATCATCCTGTAATCTACTTTCTATTTGTATGTTTGTGCCACATATGAGAGATATGGAATAAAATATAATAAACATAATAATCAATGTGATAGAAATAATATATTATATATAACAATATACAAATACTATAATAATACTATAATAAATATAATAAAGCAGAAACTAATAGCCACTTTGGCCTGTTAAAAAACAACCAATCTCTACTCCTGGAGATTACATAGTAGAAATAATTCCTGAAATTGAAATGTGTATTTGTGTTACCTTCTTGAACTGACTAGAAGTAACTGTAATGCCATTTGAATTGGAAATGGAGAAATGAGACATATTTAAAGTGTTCTTATTGGTTCTAGAGGTACAAGGAAAGAAGAAAATGTAATCCTATAATATTTGAAATATAAAGATGGGATTGAAAGTGGACCCCCACCTTTTTCACCTTCCCAAAAAAAATGACTAAAGAGAGAATTGTAGAGAAATGGGACTTAAGAAAGGACTTAACAGAAGGCTAAGTGGCTCAGTGGATAGAGAGCCAAGAGGTCCTGGGTTCAAATGAGACCTCAGATGCTTCACTTAACTCCAGTTGCCTAACCCTTACCACTTTTCTGCCTTGGAACCGATACTTAGCATTGATTCTAAAATGGAGGGCAAGGGTTGGTTTTTTGGGGTTTTTTTTAGAAAACAGAAATAACAAGCAGGAAAATGCAGGAATATGAGATGGAACAGAAGCCAAAATGAGTACCTGGCTAATGGAGGACATCTATTCACTACCTTAATTGTAGCTTTGTGGTCAAGTGCCCCCAACTGATTTGTTTTCCAGGGCACTGGAGGGATGGTGAGGAAATGGATTGGGAAGGTAGAAAGCTGTAGATACTGATGTCAAGGTGGACTTTTCTTATTGGAACAATAGAAAGAAGTAGGTGATACAGACTTACTTGGACTTCTCCATGTAAGAGGAATGTTATATATGACCTTAGGAAAAAAGATAATTAAAAATTAATAAACCTTCAAGCCATATAATTTCTACCAACACAATTCATAATTTTGTGTCTCCCACCCACCCACCTACCTTCTCTGCATTTAAGAATACTGTGATAATTTCAAAGGGAAAAATATCCCAATTTTGTATTTTTCTTTTCTTTTTTTAGTACTTCAAGTAATAGCGACTTTATGTCTACTTTCTCCCTACTCACTTATCATAACCTCTCTATTCCTTAATAAATGGCCTTTGGAATTAGAATTTATATAAAGTACTTTAAGTTTTCAAGGCACTTTACATAGGTTATCTCATTTTCCTAAGAGACTGGCAGTATTACTATTCCATTTTTACAAATGAGTAAACAGGCTGAGAGAAGTACAATGACTCGTTTAGGATCACACAGCTTTCCTGTGTCTGAGGCAGGATTTAGACTTAGATCTTCTGAACTGCAAGTTCATTACTTTATCCTTTATACTACTTAGGTTAGTAAAGCTGAAAAAATGAATTACATAATGGTTAGCTTTGTTTACTTCGGCTGGTCCTGAGTTGGAAGGTGTTCATTACATCCCTGAATCCATGCCTGAGTTCTTTCCAGCTGGGTCAGACCTGTAAGAGCTGCTATTTTGCTGCACAGCCTTGTGGTGCCACATCATGTTACCCAAGTAGGATTTAGTGGAGGCAAAGTAACAGCAGCAACACAGAAAAGCTGACAAATCCTGTCATTGCTGTATTTGTTTTTAAAGTCCTCCAGCTACAGCAGTGGTGGCAAATTCAAATTCTCATGTTGATTTAGAAAACCACAGATTAAGATCCATGTTTATTTATTTTGTTAAATATTTTCCAATGACATTTTAATCTGGTTGAACCACGGAGGAGTTTTGTCTGTGGGGGGCAAGTTTAACACCTCTGATTCTAGAGCTTAAAGACCAATTGGATAGTTCTTATATCTTAAATATGTTCTGTAGCATGGTTATTGTTGTTATTAATCCTTTTTTTAAAAAAAACCCTTACCTTCTGTCTTAGTATTGACTCTAAGGTAGAAGAGGTAAGGGAACAGCCATGGGGTATAAGTGATTTGTCCAGTCACACAGGAAGGAAGTGTCTAAAGCCAGATTTAAACCTCAGGACCTTCTGTCTCCATGCCTGGCTCTCTATCCACTGAGCCATCAAGCTACCCTCTCCTCCTTCATTTTCAAAGACGATCACTGACATCATGGATTAATATTTTGACTTGAATCTGAATTGGATTTAAGTGATACAGAGATACAACAAGTCATCAACCTCACTCTCTCTTCCAGAGTCATTGAAATCCAATGGCAAGACAAAAGTCAGGATGACTGGTGATGGCCTAGGATGCAGGGGATGACCATGCCCATTCTGCCAGAAGTCTTCACATCCCTGTAGTAGAAGTCCCCTAACTCACCAATGGGTTTGGGGTTTGGCAGTTACCCTCACCCTGGTTTAGCCCATATGCCAAGATGGTTTTACCAAGTGTGGCCACTGTACATGCTACAACTTTTTGGATCTACAAATGAGAATTGGGTCAAAGGTAGACTCTAAAGGTAGATGAGCAATTCTGAAAAGGGCTCAGCAAGTTCTCACATCAGAAGTGCTATTCCTCCTTGAACTTCCCATAGACTCCATGGTAGTATGGCAATATGTATATAGAAGCTGGGTGACCTGGTAGATAAATCACCAGTCCTAGAGTCAAAAAGATCTGAACTCAAATCCAGCCAAAGACAATTAGCTGTGTCACCCTGGGCAAGTCATTTAGCTTCTGTTTGCCTCAGTTTCTTCATCTTTAAAATAGGTATAATTACACCTAACTCTAAAAGTTGTTAGGAAAATCAAATGAGATAATAGTTATAAAGTGCATGGAAAACAGTAAGTGCTATATAAATGTTGGGTATTATATTATAGTCTGTGAAAGCAGTGGTTATTTCATTGGGGATTCTTCTAGTTTGTTTTTTGTTTGTTCCTTCCTTCCTTCCTTCCTTCCTTCCTTCCTTCCTTCCTTCCTTCCTTCCTTCCTTCCTTCCTTCCTTCCTTCCTTCCTTCCTTCCTTCCTTCCTTCCTTCCTTCCTTCTTTCTTTCTTTCTTTCTTTCTTTCTTTCTTTCTTTCTTTCTTTCTTTCTTTCTTTCTTTCTTTCTTTCTTTCTTTCTTTCTTTCTTTCTTTCTTTCTTTCTTTCTTTTTCTTTCTTTCTTTCTTTCTTTCTTTCTTTCTTTCTTTCTTTCTTTCTTCTTTCTTTCTTCTTTCTTTCTTTCTTTCTTTCTTTCTTTCTTTCTTTCTTTCTTTCTTTCTTTCTTTCTTTCTTTCTTTCTTTCTTTCTTTCTTTCTTTCTTTCTTCCTTTCTTCCTTTCTTCCTTTCTTCCTTTCTTCCTTTCTTCCTTCTTCCTTTCTTCCTTTCTTCCTTTCTTCCTTTCTTCCTTTCTTTCCCTTCTATCTTAGAATCAGTGCTGTGTATTGGTTCCAAAGTATAACAGTGGTAAGAACAGGGCAGTAGGGGTTAAGTGACTTGCCCAGGGTCATACAACGAAGAACTAAGAACTGTCTGAGGTCAGATTTGAACACAGGACTTCCCAACTCTAGACCTGGCTCTAAATTCACTGAATCACCTAGCTGCCCCCAACGATTCTTCTAATCTCAAAAGTTGAATTCTTTGAACATCACAGGTAACAGAACCATACTGTCTATGATTTGGAATTATCTTTGCAATTTATGTCCAAATTCCTATGCCCTGGTTATAGCTTCCTCTTTTTTGCAAAGTAAGGTTAAAGAGACATAGAGATAATGGCTCTATCCCATCCCACCTCTTGTAGGGCTAGGTTTACTTCCTATAATCTCCCCTCTATGGCCTCATTCTCTAATTATCTCCACCTCCTCTGCTTTCCAGCACTCTTTCATATATTATCTCAACATGACCACCACTATCACCCACACTACTACCACTACTGCTGAATTAAGAATTAAGTTCATTCAGAGACTATCTTGTTTGCTTTCATTTGTATCTCCAGCACCTAACACATTTTAAGCACTAAATAAATGTTTTACCTATATACCTAGCTGTTGTCATGATCTATGTCACCTTTTGATGGGCTCTTTCCAAACTGTGGACCTCTATTGGCCTCACTAGTCATAGGATTTAGAGAATGGTGAATTTAGAGCTGGAAGAGATCTTTGAGACCATCTAGGACAACTCCTTCATTTTAAAGATGAGAAAACTCTGAGGCACAGAGATGTGAAATGATTTGCCCAGGGTCACCAACCTAATAAATATCTGAGATGGGATTTAAACCCGTCTTTTCCTTATTTCACATTTAGCACTCTATCTACTACTCTACCTTCCAAGGAATATCTATTGGGTAGACATCATACTTTATTGCCTGTAACATTGGAATTTGAAATACAATTGACTAATTCCTCCAACAGATAAGTTTTAAAAGGATATGAACAAACAATTCTGTAAAGAAGAATTTAAAATCATTAACAATAAATATCAAAGAATTCTCCAAGTCACTAATAATAAAAGAAATGCAAATGCAACCAATTCTGAAGTTTTACCTCACACTCAGTAAACTGGTTAATGTGTTAAAAGATGGAAACAGTATTGGAGATGTTGTGCAAAGATGATCCAGCTAATTCATGGTTGGTGGCGTTGTGAATTCTTGAAAGCAATTTGCATTTCTGTAAAGGAATTGACTAAAGTGTGTATACCCTTTGACCCAGAAATACCCAGGCTAGGTACATATCTCAAAGAGGTCAATGGCAAAAAGAAATGCCCCATATACACTAAAATATTTGTAGCAGTAATCTTAGCACTAGCAAAGAACTAAAAACAAAATTGATGCCCATGGGCTGGGGAAAGGAAAAAACAGTTTATAGTACATGAATTTAATAGGAGATTGCTGTACTACAAGAAATAATGAGTATAATAATAATAAAAAAACTGACATTTATAAAATGCCTAAAGATTTTTGAAGTGCTTTATATATATATTATTTCATTTGATCTTCACAACAACCCTGTGAGGTAAGTGCAATTTCACACCCATTTTATGGATGAGGAAACCATCTGAAAGATTAAATGATTTGCCCAAGGTTATTAAGTAAGATCTGAAGCAAGATTTAGATTCAATTCTTCTTCAGCTGAATATAATACAGAGAAACATGGAAGAACTTATATAAGTTCTTGCAAAGTAAAGGACACAGAACTAGGAAAGGAATCTACAAAATTACTACAATGGTGTTTATAGAAAGAATAACCACAAAATTGAATGCTACAAAAATATTAAAAACTAAATTCAGTCCCAAAGAAGAGATGAAAAGGCATGATACTCTGCTTCATTGCACAAGAAAAGGACTATGAATGTGGAGTGTGTCATTTAATGTCAGACTTCTTTGATGTTTGTTTGATTCTGCCAAACTTTTTTATTCCCCTTCTTTTATGTTCTTCATTATAAGGAATGGTTCTCTAGGAGGAGGAAAGAAAGGATCCATTTGGAAATGAAAAAAGAATCATTCCATAGATGGTAAAAAAAAAGAAAAGATATAAAATCAATATTTAAAATTTAAATTTAAAATTAAAAAAATCAATTAAATGGGAGAGTTCAATGAAAAACAGGCATTAGACTATATTGCATGGCTGGGAAGGAGCCTAGACTTCAAATGATTTCTTGCCAAAGGAGTTATTGCTTATAAGGACAGGCTCCAGACTGGTTCTGCTCACAGCTTTTTCTTATCTTGAGTCTTATCACAAAACGTATCTATTTTGTGTCACATGTTTTTGAGGGTTTTTATGACTTCTGAAATGACTTATTTGGGTACAAATGTCACTGAAATTGGTGTATCTAGTTTTCTCCCTCCTTGGTCATTTAAAATACTCTTCTGGTGATGATGCCTCTACTCTTTGGTTTAAATGAAGAGAATATGCAATGGGATAAACTAGTAGATAAATTAGTAGGCAAGGGTAATTGAATGATAAACAGATGATGCGTTAATAGCCCTCTCTGGAATTCCCCTTTACAGTTGCAATATGTATTTAGGAGTGAAGAACAAGTTGGGGTGTGGAAAAGGTTTAATGTTAGAGCTAGATTGAAAAAAATGTGGAAGGGCTTTAATATTAGAGCTAAACGTCTTACCCATTTTTATTTAGTCTTTGGGGTCTCGTTCAGGTATTACATTTTATCGATATTTCATTCCTCCTCCCCATCTTTATTTTATTGATGAGAAAAATGAAGACTAGAAAGATGAAGAGACTTGCCCAAAGTCTGGAACTCACCTAGATTTTTTGACACCTAGCCAGTTTCTCTACATCATAGTTTTTTTTTGGAAGCTTTTCCTTCCAGTAATATGATGCCTTTCTGGGTTACTCTGACCTGGATAGATTTTTAAAAAAATTCCTCTCTCAAATTGGAGTTTGACTAGGATTTTTGTCACTATGAAATATATTTTTAAACCACTTGTTGGTGATCTAGGAAGAATTCTTGGTTAGGGACACACTGAACTAAAATTCTTAGATACTATATATAACTGTAGAGCTGGAAATAGGAAAATATTGAAATTTTCTTTCTGAGCAATGAAGTGACATGACAATTCTTGTGTGGTAATGTATAATGTAATGAGAACTTCCACAAGGATGGGTTAGTGGGATATATAAAGGTCATCATAGTCAAGAAGCATTAGACATGGAATGGGCCAAACTTCATAATTGTGACTCCCTTTCTCTTGTTCCATAAAGCCAAAAACAATCATGGAGAAAACATGTTGTTGTTTTGTCTTTTTCAGTCCTGGCTGACTCTTTGTGACCCCATTTGAGATTTTATTGGCAACTGAGGCAAACAAGATTAAGTGACTTGCACAGTCACACAGAAAGTAAAGTATCTGAGGCTGAATTTGAACACAGGAAGATGAGTCTTCCTGACACCAGGCCAAGCACTCTACCCACTATACTATCTGGTTTCCCATAAGCGTGGGTGACTTTCAAAATCATCATTGACACAGAAAATAAAAAGAACAGGTTTTGGAGAAAGATATGAACTCAAGTTTAGACATGTGGAATTCAAGGCAGAAAGGACTTGGTGAGGCTCTTCATGAGAGACCTGTTTTTCTTTCTGTTTACCAAATGTGGGAAGTGAATCAAAGTCATGATGAAAGGCTGGCCCTCTCTTGACTAGGCAGAATTCTCTTCATTTAACTGAGAACCTCAGAGGGAATTACATTCCTAATAACTTCATGGACTCCTATTCCTTTTGCAGAATCCCTCCCTGTTAAAGGAAACCCTTTGCAACATTCCTGACAAGTGGTTAGCCATCAGGAAGGGATAGATGAGGAAGTGAATTCACTTTAGGAAAAGCTTCAGTTTTTAAGAAATTTTCCCTTTAATTGAGCCTAAACCTTCCTCTTTGCAACCTACTGTTCTAATTTCTGGGCTTTGGAACAAGTCTCACCTCTCTCCCATATCATGGCCCTTTAAATATTTGCAAGTCCTCTCTTCCCCCCCAAAAACCCAACCTCCCTATGATTTATGCTTACTCCATCCTTCAGGTCAAACACCCCTTGTTCCTTCAATAACTGTAAAAGATTCTTGACTAGCAAGACCTGCTTTTCATCATTATCCCAATCTCTTCAGGACACAGCACAGTCCATTGCAATTTGCTTAATAAAAGATTGTTTAATTAAATTGAATAGTCTTCATGACATTCTCTAGTCATCTTGCCATTCTGGTCACCTTCTCACTCACAAATATGCTTCCTAAAATGTGGTGAACAAAACTAAAGCCCATTCCACAGATGTGGCCTGAACAGATCAGGGTACAGTGGGACCATCACTGCCCTTTTGGATATTGGCATTGTCTTAACATCTGAGACAGAATTAACTGTTCTGGATATTGTTATACACTTGGCTCATACTTTGTATGTAATTCATTAAAACATCTAGATTTTGTTGTCGTGAGAAATTGTTTTAGTCCTTTGATGGCATCGAGATTTACCATGTTTACAGGAGCCTCTTGGGCAGCCTAGTGAAACTCATGGACCTCCTTTTAATAATGTTCTTAAATGTATAAAATTAAAACACATAAGATTACAGAGGAAAGAAACCAATTATATTAAAATGTAATTATCAATCCAGCAGCTAGTGGCACAATAGATAGAACATTGAATTTGGAATCAGAAAGATTCATCTTCATGAGTTCAAATCTGGTCCGAGACACTTATCAGCTGTGTGATCTGGGCAAATCACCTAAAATTTGCCTCAGTTTCCTCATCTTTAAAATGAAGTGGAGAAGAAAATAGCAAACCACTCCACTATCTTTGCCAAAGAAACCCAAAATGGGGCCATGAAGAATTGGACATGACTTAAAAACAAGTGAACAACAACAAATTTAAATTCATAGACCTCTTGTTAAGAACTCTTGGATAGCATTCTCTTCACAAATGTATCTGGTAATCCCGACCTCTTTCCTCTACCAAAAAAGGAAATAAGATTACTCTGGCAGTATGGCATGCATTCATTGAAGTCATGTTGGGTTTTGATGATTGCCATTTTACTTTCAGAATGTGCATAAAATGCTTTTTAAAAATATATGTTAATTCTCACCCACACACTTGTATCTCTGTGAATATATACACACGTATGAATTAATAATCCTTTCTGTCCACAAAATCCCCTGGGATTTGTAATTCCCCCCAGTTTCAGAGGAAAGGAAACTAATATGTAATCAGCCCTCAGACAGAGTGGTAGAGGTTTTCATTAACAAGTCGGTGGGAGTTTTGGAGATATTTACACACAAACACATACATGCATATATATGTGCACATGTATACATAAATACATATGCATGTATGTGTATGTGTGTAGATAGATACAGAAAGACATGGAGATGATAGACAGCGACAGAGACAGAAACAGATAAACAGAGATACGGATAGATAGATAGAGATACATAGATAGATAAAGATTATAGATAGATATAGAGAGATGGATAATAGATAGATAGATAGATAGATAGATAGACAGATAGACAGACAGACAGACAGACAGATAGATAGAAAGATAGATAGATAGATAGATAGATAGATAGATAGATAGATAGATGGATGGATAGATAGATAGATATGGAAAACCAACAACAAAAATACAGGATGAAGAATCTTGCAGCAAGTTTGGAGGGCAAAGAATTATTTGGCAAGCTGCAAAATGCCCCTCTATACACATAGGCACACATACATATACATAAATATATAGAAACCTATATCTGAGTATAAATAATATTACCTTTATGTGTGTGTGTATATATATATATATGCACACACACATATATATGTATATATATATATAATGAATTTGGAGTCTATTTTTAAAGTTTGTCTCATAGAATTCATCATTCACGTATATTCAAATTCATCATAATGTCCATAATTACTAGTAATATCGGCCTTATTTTTTAAAGTGCTTCACAGATGTGAGTTGAGGCTATATAGTATGTGTGTATATAAAATAATCGGCCCCAATTCATAGTAATTCAGAACCATAGGTCCTTGTTGCCCTGGAAGCTGCTTTATTCTCAGAAGGTCAAGTTCTATCCACTAGCCTAGGCATTCTTAACCTCTTATTTTTGTATGGTGCAGCCTTTTTGCCATCTATGAAAATTGTTTCAGACACTTTATTTTATTGGTTTCTTATTAAGGAAATACTAATTTTCCTTTTGAGATGAATGAAAATAACGATGCATTTTCCCCCCATCCTAGTCCAAGAACTTCGAGCTAAGAATAATTGTTCTCGTGGCTCCCTTCATGCTGTGTAGCTCCACTGTTCAGTGACCTTTCTTTCCTCTTTCTTCTCATCTTTTGGCCACACTCTAGCACTCTCCAAGTGGCTAACTCAGGTTAGTAGTTGTCAAGAGTTCTCTGAACTTGGTTGGAAACAAATGCTATCTTTATTTTCACTAATCTCGAGCTGAAGTTTAGCATTTCTTTCCGTTAGGAATATAGGCAGCAAACTAGAGTATTGGCAGTACCTGTAGAAATCACGTATTTTACATCGTATTCCATTTATTGTAAATATCACAAAGGATTGCTGCTCTTCATCACTACTTAGAAACGACCAGAGTTATTAAACCTGCTGCTAAATAGATCACAAGTACAACAAAACTGTTGGAGAACCGTATTTAAATATACTTGGTCACCT